>NW_027467559.1:40000-45000 GCF_046742065.1 Oratosquilla oratoria
AAACATCGGTAAGTAAGAGGAGATACAGGACAAGGAGAAAATGGAAGAGAGAAAAAAAAAAGAGAGAAGAATGAGGGGCATGAAGAAAGCGGAAATAGAATTATGAGGTCGAAGAAATGTATATGATAAGAACGTGGAACAAGGGAAAATAAGGAAAAGTTAAAGTAGAATGAGAGGGATAAGAACATAGCTGAAGGTGAGGGGGGAAGAGGAAACAGATTATCAAACAATAACACAGTAGAAAGAGCACACAAAATTAGGAGAAATAAAAGTATACCTGAATAATGAGAACATATATGAAAAGATGAAAGTGGCAATCAAAGGACGAGAGAAAATATGACGGAGAGCAAGAGCAAGCATGAAGAAACGGAAGAAGAAACCATGCGATGGTAAAATCAATGTAATAAAAACATAAATAATAAGAAGTAACGAAAACATAAACAATAAGAAGAAGAAGATGAAGATGAATGAAATAAAGAAGAAATGAATAAAGAGAGAGAATTATAGAAGAGGAAGAAGAACAATAAAATAACAAGAAGAAAAAAAAAGACAAGGAAACAAATGAAGAAGAGATAGGAAAAGTGGTTTTGAATTTTTTGTGAAAAAAGAAAATGATAAAGACATGAAGAGGAAGAAAAAGAAGAAAAAGTAAGGTTATGACAACAAACAATGGAGAAGACAAAGACGAAGACAAAGAGGAGAGAGAGAATGTGATTGCGGATAATGAGAAAAAAGTGAGCGAAGAGGAACAAAAGGAGTATGTAGATAAGAACATAAGACAGGAGGATAAAGAAGGAAGATGAGAAAGAAAAGGAGGAAAGCGGAGGAAGCTGAAAAAGTAGAGAAGAAGGAGAAAGAGGAGGACAAGAAGGAGAAGGAGGAGGACAAGAAGGAGGAGAAGGAGGAGGACAAGAAGGAGAAGGAGGAGGACAAGAAGGAGGAGAAGGAGGAGGACAAGAAGGAGGAGAAGGAGGACAAGAAGGAGGAGAAGGAGGAGGACAAGAAGGAGCAGAAGGAGGAGTACAAGAAGGAGGAGAAGGAGGAGGACAAGAAGGAGCAGAAGGAGGAGGACAAGAAGGAGCAGAAGGAGGAGGACAAGAAGGAGGTGAAGGAGGAGGGGTGGGAGGAGGAAGAGAAGGAGGAGGAAGACGAGCCCATACAAAGAAAGGGCAAGGAAGAAGAAGGAGAAGAAGGCCAAGGAAAACCACATGAAAGGCGAACGAGAAGAAAACTTAATCAAGAGTTAGATGAATATACCTAAGGTAAAGAAAGGAAGAGAGCAAATGGGGGCCAGAGGAGGAGAAAGAGAGAGAGAGAGAGGAAGAGAAGGATATGTGTGAGTGACGAAGGAGGAAAGGAAGAAAGAGAAAAAGAGAGAGGACAAGGATGAGGTGAAAGGAGGAAAGTAGAAAGGAATAAGAGAATAAGTGAGTGATTGAGTGATTGAGGGAGGTAAGAAGGAATAGAGGGAAGAGAGAAAGGAAGAGATGGAAAGGAAAAAGAAAGAGAGGAAGAAAGAGAGGGAGGAAAGGGGTGAGAAAAATAAAGATCAAGGAAGGTTGGGAGCAGAAAGAGGGAAGAAGGGATAAGGATAAGGACTGTAATAAGATTAATGAGGAAGAAATAGAGAAAGAAAAAGTAAATAAAAACGAGAAAAATAAGAGGAAAATAAAATAAAAAAGAATGTCACCCATACATATATACTGTATATATAAGCACACACACAGATACACACACACACACACACACACACACACACACACACACACACACACACACACACACACACACACACACACACACACACACACACACACACACACACACACACACACACACACACACACACACACACACACACACACACACACACAGACACACACACACACACACACACACACACACACACACACACACACACACACACACACACACACACACACACACACACACACACACACACACACACACACACACACACACACACACACACACACACACACACACACACACACATATATATATATATATATATATATATATACATGTGTGTGTGTGTGTGTGTGTGTGTGTGTGTGTGTGTGTGTGTGCGTGTGTGTGTATGTGTGTGTGTGTGTGTGTATGTGTGTGCGTACATATATATTATATATATATATATATATATATATATATACATATATATATATATATATTTACACAGCTTCTACTCCCGTGCTCCTAGCTGCCATCACTCTGCTATCTCTATTCGTATTTGCCTCATTGAGTTAAGCCGCACTTGTAGGGCCGCGTGGTTGATAGTTCCAAATGATGTGGCCGGCTTACTCAGAGGGTAGTCAATGAAAAATAGAGAATTAGCTTTACATTCCCGAGACGTTATCGTTAAACTTAAAGATAATGACTACTTTGGGATAAACAGATTTTGCTTATGGAAGCTCCTGGGGCCAGAGATGGAGGGGGAGGGGGGGAAGAGGAGGGGGAAGGGAGGGAGGAAGAGAGGGAGGGAGTAGTAGGGGGTGGTAGAGAGGGGACGCTATTGAAGCGGTGCTAGAAGCTTAGAGGATCTGGATAAGGGAACGTTAGGGAACATCGAAGAGAGTGGGAAGAGAGAAAGAGAAAGATAAAGAGAGAGGGTCAAGAGAGGAGGAAGAGAGGAAGAGAATTTAGTGTACAGAAAATATAAGAGAAGAAGAGTTTGAATATAAATTATTAACTGCTGAAGAATCTCTCAGTAATAGGTAAGCATGAAGTTTCAGATAAACTTATATTAATAATGTTTAGTAGCTATGCGAATGTAGACTGGTAGAGATATTTATTGAGAATATGGTAACGAAATTAGCCAGTAACGAATGTGCATGTATGCATGAATGAGTTTGTGTGTGCTTGTGTGTGTGTGTGTGATGTGTGTGTGTGTGTGTGTGTGTGTGTGTGTGTGTGTGTGTGTGTGTGTGTGTGTGTGTGTGTGTGTGTGTGTGTGTGTGTGTGTGTGTGTGTGTGTGTGTGCGTGTGTGTGTGTGTGTGGGCGCGCGCGCGTTTGTGTGAGAGAGAGACATATAGAAACGTGAAGACTAAGAACCTATCACAAATCAAACATGAAAAAATCTGACAGGAAAAGATATACAAATTATAGCATTGCACGAGTACATAAGCCTTCTCATCTTGTGGATTTTCATTTATTTGAATAAAGTTAAAGTTGGAATGAACTTAGATATCTCTGTTTAGCAAAGATAACAAATGCGGTGACTCCTATATAGTGGCATAATAGGAAACATACTGTTCTTGCAGTTGCTTAGTTACGAAGGATTACAAAGGCGGAGCATACCGACAGCAGACCTTTTGGTCCATAACTAGGTCGGATGCGAAAAAATAATGATAAATGAACCAATCAACTATTCAATCAATCAATAAAAATATAATAATATAAATAATAATAAATAAAATAAATGAATATATGCATAGGTATAGTTAAATAATAAACAAACAGGTAAATAATAAGTAATAATAAATTGACATATAACTAATAATACATGTGAATCAAGCAAATGATGATAAACAAAAAGACAAATGATAACAAAATAAATAAACAAATTATATATCAAATAAATGACAGTCATGTGAGTTCGAATACAGCTTTTCTCTTTGGTTCCCAGATACAATGACTGTTACCCTCACAAAACGCATGATAAGGATTTACAAAGGATCGCAAAAGCGGAGCATGCCAACAGGAGACCTTTTGGTCCATATCTAGGTTGAATGCGAAAAAAAATCATGATAATAATAAATGAATAAATAATAACTATGATAATGTAAATAACAAGTAGAATACATAAATAAATGCATAGGTATAGCTTCGGCCGCAAGAATGCGTCCCCTGTCGCATACTCTTCAACTTCTTCTATGTTAATCTTTATTACTAAAAGACGACGGGGAAGCCATTGGGGTTGAGTACTACAATTGTTTCCTTTCGTCTTAGTGAAAAGTTTCTAGTGAACAAAAGTAGCACAAATCATTATTCGAGAGATCTCGAGAAAATGAATGAATTGTAACGAAACAAAAATAAATAAAATAAGAAAAATAAAAACTTTCATTAAATGAAATCTAAGAATCTCATATTAACTATTTTGTCGCATCAGTGCGGATAATCCCGTCCAAGCTCTAAAAGAAGGCATAATAATAAGTGTGACTACTATTTTAGTGTTGTACCGAGTTTTACAGGTCATACATTTACTCCCTAATTCGCGACTTTGTCCATAAGAATTGAAGTGCTGGTAAACTACAACCCATAACAACTGCTTAAGGAAGGTTACTGTGGACCAAAGACCAACTGTGGCTTCTGAGAGCGCTAAAACATAACAACTGCTTAAGGAAGGTTATTGTGGACCAAAGACCAGTTGTGGCTTCCGAGAGCGCTAAAACATAACAACTGCTTATGGAAGGTTACTGTGGACCAAAGACCAATTGTGGCTTCTGAGAGCGCTGAAACATAACAACTGCTTAAGGAAGGTTATTGTGGACCAAAGACCAGTTGTGGCTTCCGAGAGCGCTAAAACATAACAACTGCTTATGGAAGGTTACTGTGGACCAAAGACCAGTTGTGGCTTCTGAGAGCGCTAAAACATAACAACTGCTTAAATAAGGTTAATATGGACCTAAGACTAGTTGTGGCTTCTGAGAGCGCTAAAACATAACAACTGCTTGAATAAGGATATTGTGGACCAAAGACTAGTTGTGGCTTCTGAGAGCGTTAAAACATAACAACTACTCAAAGAAGGTTTCTCAGAACCAAAGACCAGTTGGGGCTTCTGAGAGCGTTAAAACATAACAAATGCTTAAGGAAGGATTCTGAGAACCAAAGACCAGTTGTGGCTTCTGAGAGCGTTAAAAAGACTACAATATTGACCAAGGTCTAAGGGGCAATGCACGTACTGGCGAAAGGAATCGAGCTGGGTAGAAGAGAGAAAGATGAAAACAAGAGAACAGAAAGTGTGGAGAGGAGACCAAAA
>NW_027467559.1:52500-57500 GCF_046742065.1 Oratosquilla oratoria
GATGGAGAGAGACATGTTGAATCTGGAGATGGGGCTAACACCAAAAGGAATACGTAGAAACCGATGAACGATAAAGAAAAAAGAATAAGAAAAGGAAAAAAAATATTCGAATAAAAAACAAGTCTAATAAAGAACTTCAAGAACGGAAGAAGGTGAGGGGACCACGCCAGGAGGCGCTGAGTAGCTACAGCCAAAGCCGTGACCGTTCCCTATTGGGGCGGGTACAGTCACTGCTGGGACCAGGAGAGAAGTGCAGGACTCGAACCCATAACTAAGTGAATGCGAGAACAACACATTTCCGATTATGCCAATATCGTAGAAATAGTGTAGGATATGGAGTTGGGAGTCGAGGGTGGGAGCGAATGGGAGGGGTTTGATGACGTCATAGGTATGACGTCATAGACCGTATGAGTTCATAAAAGTAAAGGAACCAATAGTGGAGATCAACAAGAGAGAAGGAATATGGCGAGGGAAGTGTAAAAGAAACTATATACGGAGTAAAAAAAAACATGAATATTAAAGTACACCAGAAGATGGAAGACTAGGAGATAAAAAATGAGCTATTTATACGGAGAAGGCTAGATAAAATTAAAGAAAGGATAAACTGAAATGAGGTAAGTGTAAAGACAGAATAAGAAAATACACTTGAAGATGGAAGACCAAGAGATAAGAAAGAAGGAAGAGCTGTTTATGTGGAGAAGGTTAAATAGAATTAATGAAAGGATAAACTGAAACACGTAAAGGAAAGGGAGAGGAGGGGAGGGGAGAAAAGGAGGAAGGAAGGGAGAGAGAAAGGAAGGGAGAGTAGTAGGGAGGAAGGAAGAGGGGACGGGAGAAAGAGATATAAGGAGGGAGGGAGGAAGGGAGGAAGAGAGAAAAAGAGGAAGGGATGGAGAGAAGGAGGGAGGGAGAGAAATAAGGAGGGAGGGAGGGAGGAAGAAAGGGAGGAAAAGAGGAAGGGAGGAAGGGAAGAAGGAGTGGAGGAGGGAGAGGCGAAAAGATGAAGGGAGGAAGGGAGAGAGGGAAGGAGGGAGGGAGGGAGGGAAGGAGCAAGGGAGGAAGGGAAGAAGGGGTGGAGGAGGGAGAGACGAAAAGATGAAGGGAGGAAGGGAGAGAGGGAAGGAGGGAGGGAGGAAGAGAGGAAAAGAGGAAGGGATGAAAGGAGGAAGGGAGAAAGGGAGGAAAGAGTGGAGGAGGGAGAGAGGAAAAGATGAAGGGGGAAGGGAGAGAGGGAAGGAGGGAGGGAGGGAGGGAGGGAGGGAGGAAAGGAGGAAGGGAAGAAAGGAGGAAGGGAGAAAGGCAGGAGCGGAGGAAGGGAAGGAAGGGGTGAGGGAATGAAGGAGGAAGAGAGGAAAGGATGAAGGGAGGAAGATAGAGAGGGAGGAGGATAGGAAGGGAGAGAGGGATGGAAGGGCTTTGGGCGTTGAAAAACAGCACCTGTGTTGTGGCACTTCAGGTCGACCGTTGGCACTCATAGGAGAACCAGCGAGGTGAGGCGACTACCAGACAGGCACTAGGGGCTGGCGGTAGAAGGACAAGAAAGAAGAGTGGGTGCACTAGGCTCAAAAACGGACTGCGTACCTTGTCACTTGTTTTATCTATCCATTTTGCAATTGTTACTTTGCCTGGTCCTAAGGTTGTACGTAAATCCGTATTAGATTTTGGTGCTGTATTCTTGCTAAGGACTCTTTTCGGGGCCACTGTGTATTGTGGTGCTGTATATACTCCTCTGCTCTTACTGTATTTGATATTTCGTTTTGCGATTTCATACTCCTGTTTGGCGATGTATTTTTACAATATTTCTTTGTTATGATGTTAACACTGCACGTTTGCTCTATACCTTTGTTGTTTTTACCACATTTTCACTCTGTTTGGAGCCCGGTTGTTATTTTGCTTTCGTTTGCATTTGTTTATAGATATCTTACCTTTTCCTTACTTTTTTTCTGTAACATTCATTTCATATTAAACTTATGTATAGATATTTTTGTATTCAAAAATATCTAAGCCATTAAATCTATATACCGAGAGTTTTTTTCCTTATAAGGGAGGGGTAGCCAAGTCAGAGGCACGTACCTATTCCCACCCATTTCACTCCCCTCCACCACAACTACCTCCACCCCTCCCATCTCAGCTCCACATGGATGGTGGGTCATTCCTGCATCCGCCAACTGTCCTGGGTCAAAGGCAATGCAGCAACATACAGTATATCTACAGCAAACAGCTTCCTTTAGTCGGCGACCCCCCCCCCTCCGTCCTCTCATGCAGAAAAAGAGAAGACGGTGAGGGTGCACGGACAGTTGTGTCCCGGACAGTTGCGTCCCGGACAATTGCGTCCCGGACATTTGCGTCCCGGACATTTGCGTCCCGGACAATTGCGTACCAGGACAATAATATTGCGTACCAAGATAATTGCGTACCAAGATAATTGCGTACCAGGACATTTGCGTACCAGGACATTTGCGTCCCGGACAATTGCGTACCAGGACAATAATATTGCGTACCAGGATAATTGCGTACCAGGACAATTGCTTACCAGGACAACTGTGTTCCAGATAATTGCGTAACTGCGTACACAATCAGTGTAACGCTGTTAAAAAAATAAAGAATTTAAAGTTATAATTGTTGCTTTAGAAATATTGTGTATGTGTTAAACTAGGTGATATTTAAACATTAAAAAGAAATAAAAGAGTAAAAATTATTTAAATTTTTATATTTCTTTAAAATACACTAATAGAGTAACATTATTGTGTATGTGCTAAAACAGGTAATATTTCAACATTAAAAAATAATCAAAGAGTCAAATTTATCTAAATTTTTATATTTCTTCAAAATACACTAATAGAGTAATATCATTGAAGCATATATGAACAATAATCATTAATTGAGTTTCCTTGCTACCTTTTCCACGCAATAATTATTAACACTTTGGTTGTTTAAATAGAAGTGTGGAGTCAAATTATGATAAAAATCTAAAAAAGTTACTTTGATATAGCTCAAATAAAGTCAAGTGCTGTGTATGTTGTGGGCTATCCCTTTTAAAAATTATCTTATTATCAGGATTGTATGTTACTAACAGGGTCATGATTCTCTTATTTACATTTTGACTTTTTTTTCGTACTACTTGAAAGCCTCTATTCAAGTCACTTTTTTTTTCTTTATTGCAATGGCTTCCTTCTTTTTCAATATTCCAATTAATTTCCAAATACAAGGGTGGTGACAGGTCAAGTAATTTTGCGATTTCAAAGTCTGTCAACAAAGATTTTGGATTAAGTTGGGATTCTAGTTGCAACAAATATGTGAATAGTCGAATATATGATTCGTTTGTCTTCTTTGGAAGAAGATAAAAGACTCTAGGAATACTAAACGTTTCTTCTTGTTATATGAACAGCGTTCACTCATTAGTGTATACATCATACACGTACACTGACTGTGTAACCAGTTACTTAATCATCTGGTACGCAATTATTTGGTATGCAGTTGTCCTGGTACGCAATTGTCCTGGTACGCAATTGTCCGGGACGTAACTGTCCGGGACGCAACTGTTCGGGACGCAATTGTCCTAGATCCGACGGTGAAAAACCCCTTCGGGCTGCGTCAAACTATCATCCACACATAAGCACCTTGTATCCCACCATCCCCCATCCCTTCCCTCCTTGCATAACAGTATCACCCTTACACACTATTTCTCCACTCATCCCTATCTCCTGCCTTCTCCTTTTCGTACTCAACAAGCATTCCCCTCTTGCTCAGCGCACTCCTCACCCCATCCATCCATCTCATCCTCGGTCATCCCCTAAAGTTCACTCCCTCCAGCTCCACCTTCCACACCTCTGTAATCAATCTTTCATCACTCATTATTGCCATGTGTCCAAACCATCCCAATAATTTTTCATCAGCTCTATCTACCATCTCCTTTTCCACACTCGCTCTCCTCCTCACCTTCTCGTTTCTCACTCTATGCAATCTAGTAATCTCTACCATACTTCTCAGACATTTCATCTCAAACACATTTAAACTTTTTCTCTCTGTCTCTCATTCCAAGTCTCTGCTCCATACAATACCGTCATACAATCTCTTTGCATCCATTCCCAGTACGTATTTTTCATAACACTTTTTAATCCTCCAAGGCATTTTCTTGCTTCTCTCAATCTTCAATTTACCTCCAACTCCATTCCTCCATTTCTTGCCACATGCGACCCAAAATACCTAAAGGTATCTTCTTCCTCCAGTCTCTCTCCTTTTAGACTTAGTTCCAACTCACTACCATCCTCTATCTTTATATATCTCATCACCTTGCTTTTACCCACATTTACTTTCAACTTTCTCCTATCGCATACCTTCCCAAACTCTGTCTCTAACTCCTTTAATCCTCCCTCTTCTTCTGCTGCAAGCATAGTGTCGTCAGCAAAAAACTACTGGTTCACCTCCCACTTCTCTCCATTTTCTTTAACCATCTCCAGTCCTTTAACCCTCGTCTTCACCTCACACACCGCCCCATCCATGTACACATTGAACAACCATGGCGACATGACACATCTTTGACGCAGTCCAATCTTTAGCTCAAACCACTCGCTCTCTCCATTTCCTATTCTATACTCTCGTAAAAAACTCTTGACTGTCCTTAACAGCTTTCCCCTAATCCCATATATCTGCAAAACCTCCCACAGTGCCTTCCTATTTACCCTGTAATAAGCCTTTTCCAAATCCATAAAGACACCCAAAAAAACACCTTTACCTTTTCCTAAAGCTTCCCCATAGATCTCCAAGTCTATTCTGGTTGACACCAGGTGATTTTATTCAATTAAGGTAAACCTTTACAGACTTCAGGGGAGGTTAGCTTATGTTAACTAACTCTTAGTAATGCTTATATTCAGTTAGTATTCTTATTTTGGGTGCCACCGGCTGATTTAATTCAGCCAAGGAGACGTTACCATGTCCCCTTCTTTCTTCTTCCTTCTCTCCTCTTTTCCTTTTTTCTCTTCTTCTTCGTCTTCTTCTTC
>NW_027467559.1:75000-82500 GCF_046742065.1 Oratosquilla oratoria
ATCATATGAGAGGTACAATGAAAAGAGAAGAGAAGATAAAGAGGAGAGTAGACGTGAAATGGAGAAAGAGTAGGACAGAAAAAATGAAAGTAATAAAAAGATGTTTTGGAAGGAAATTAAGAAAGAGGAGGCGAGTCAAGTAGTGAAGAAAAGGTAAAAAGTGTAGATGGAGAGATGATAATGAAAGAGACGTTAGTAACAGGAAGATGGGCAGATTATTTTTGGAAGTTACTAAATGTGAAGGAGGACAGGGAGGGAAAGGTAGTTGCAGTGGGAAGCGCTAAGAAAATGAGTGATGAATGAGAAAATTGGAAGAGAGACAAAGAAAAATGAGGTGAAAGTTGTTATTAAAATGATGAAATCAGTTGAGGCACTTGGATTACATGGATGTCATGCGGAGTGTCAAAAATGGGAGGTACAGTGATGGTGGACTGGCTGGTGAGGTTGTTAAATGTTTGTCTATAAGAGGGTAGAGTGCCGGAGGACTCTTGGGGTAGGTAACTAACAGCAACTGCTGAGAATCGAAGAAGAAAGCGGGATTCGAATCCATAACTAAGCAAATGCAAGACCTGCAAGCTTCTGACAACGTCACCAGCAAACTAATTCTCCTTTTGTAGAGATAACAGAAACACAATCAGGCAAATTTGAGAGCTTTCTAGCTTCAAAACCTAACTGGCAACTTTCGATTCAAAAAAGTGGAATATGCATAAGAGGGAAAGAAATTGTGAAGAAGGAGAAGAATTAAATTTGAGTAGGAGGGACGAAAAAGAAGAGGAAGAAGAAGAAGAAGAAGAGGAAGAAGAAGAAGAAGAAGAACAAGAACAAGAAATAGAGGAAGAAGAAAGAGATGAAGAAGAAGAAGAAGAAAGAAAAGAAGAAGAAGAAGAAGAAGAAGAAGAAGAAGAAGAAGAAGAAGAAGAAGAAGAAGAAGAAGAAGAAGAAGAAGAAACAGAGGAAGATGATAAGAGAAAAAAAGAAGAAGAAGAAAAAGAAGAAGAAGAAGAAGAAGAGGAAGAGGAAGAAGAATAAGAAGAAGAAGAAGAAGAAGAAGAAGAAGAAGAAGAAGAAGAAGAAGAAGAAGAAGAAGAAGAAGAAGAAGAAAGGAAAAATTAGTAGAAGAGGAAGAAGGAGAAGAAGAAGAAGAAGAAGAAGAAGAAGAAGAAGAAGAAGAAGAAGAAGAAGAAGAAGAAGAAGAAGAAGAAGAAGAAGAAGAAGAAGAAGAAGAAGAAGAAGAAGAAGAAGAAGAAGAAGAAGAAGAAGAAGAAGAAGAAGAAGAAGAAGAAGAAGAAGAAGAAGAAGAAGAAGAAGAAGAAGAAGAAGAAGGGGAAGAAGAAGAAGGGGAAGAAGAAGAAAAAGAAGAAGAACAGAAGATGAAGAAAGAGTAGAGGGCAAATAAGAGGGGGAGGGAATGAAGATTCATAAACAGAGTTTAGAAAAAGATATGGAAAAGAAGAAAAAGAAGAATGAGAAAATAGATAGAAAAGGTGTCCATACAAGAATTTAGGGGTATATTTCGGGGGGGAGGGGGCGAATAAAGAATGTTAAGGTGGAGGAGGAGGAACACAAGAAGTTAAGAGAAGAAGAATTAGTAAGACGAAGAAGAGGAGGAGGAGGAGGAAGACGTAGAAAAGAAAAGAAGAGAGGGAAGAAAAAGGACAAGGGGAAGTAAAAAACAGAAGAAGAAGAAGAAGAGGAGAAAAGGAGGAAGAGACAGAGTAACAAAAGGACGACGAGGAAGAAGACGAGGATGAGAATGAATAAGGAAGGAAGAGGAGGAATAAGAGGAACAGAAAGAAGAAGTAGAGAAGAAAAGATAAGGGAGAGGGAAGGAGCTGAATGAGTAGGAGGAGGATAAGGTGGGCGAGAAGAAGAAGGAGAAGGAGGAGGAGGAGGATGAATGAGGAAGGAAGAGGAGGGATAGGAGTAACAGGAAGAAGATGAAGGGAGGAAAAGATGGGAAAGAGGGGAGGAGCTGAATGGGTAGGAAGAGGAGAATATGGACGAGGAGAAGGAGGAGGAGAAGGAGGAGGAGGAGGAGGAGGAGAAGGAGGAGGAGGAGAAGGAGAAGGAGGAGAAGGAGGAGGAGGAGGAGGAGGAGAAGGAGGAGGAGGAGGAGGAGGAGGAGGAGGAGGAGGAGGAGAATGGGGTGAAAACAGTACAAGAATAGGTCGAGGTGTTGGTTCCCCTTCCTGATGAGTTGTCCGAAAAATCTCCCCCCCCCCCGAGTCTGGGCGCCCTCCCCCGCTCAAGAAGACTCGTCAGGAGGATGCGACCTGCGAGCAGGAAGGTTCGAAAGCTCCCTAATGAACCGCCGCTCTCCCTCCGTCTCTCCAAAGTCAAACCACAAGACCAAATGAATTGTCTTGGCCTCTACGTCTTGAGGCAACTCCTTTCCCCCCTTTAACGAGGCTGAACTCTCAAATGACCCTAGTTACTCTCCCCTCCTCCTCCTCCTCCTCCTCTTTTTCTTTCTTCTTCACCTCCTCCTCCTCCTCTTCCTCCTCTTTTCCCTCTTCTTCTTCCTTTTCTTCTAACCTTCAGACGAAACTGACATCCCTCTGAGATTTTTCCATCTGAAAATCATTAAAAAGTAGTCCTGTTCACCAAAAATATGAATAAATGAATAGAAAAATATATAAACAAATAAATAAATAAACTAATGAATAAGTAAACGAATAAATGAGATATAAAAACAAGTAGAAATGATAAAATAAATCATTCCTCTTCCTTTCACTTATCTTAAACCCACAGCTAGGTCTACGACCCTCAAATCACCCTCTACTGAACCTCACTCAATTCCACCCTCATCCCTTTGAACTCCTGGTACTCCTTCTCCTCCTCCTCAACCCTCAAACTTCTCCATCTCTCTAACAGCTAAGAAAAGTACATATTACCACCCCAATGTTGTTACATCCCATGTCTAACAAATCTCCTCCCCTTTAGATAATTTCCTACACATACCTATCATTTCTTACACGCCCAATCTATCTCCCCAATCCCCGTGTCCCTCATAAACACCCCATCATTATCTATACACCTCACCCATCTCGCGCTCATCTCCTCTTTTAACCCCATATCTTCTATTCACCATCTTCTCCCCTATTCTCCCTCCTCCTATCTCTCCACGACCCCACTTAACCCCAAATGTCGAAATCAAGCAGAGGCCCTCCCCTCAAAAATCTCGACTGTCCAACCAAGCCAGAAGACCTGGCGATTGCAACTGATGGCAATTTAGACAGTTTGGCGCGATAATTTCCCGCCCTAATTTTTCGCGCCAACTTGGTGATGAGAAGAACCCGCGGCCTAATGACGGGGCGCGGCGGGGCAGGGCGGGGCAAAGAGGGGCGGGGCGCGGAGGGAGCGACGCCCCCATCTTTCCACCTTCCCCCCCTTTCTACCGCCCACCAGCCTCCCAAAGCCCTAATTTTTTCTCTTGTGCGTTTCCCTAAGATAACTGCATTTCTAATTTTCTTGATGTAGTTTTGGCTCAAGCGGTAGTGGGAGAGGTGTTGGAGTGGTGGGGGGGAGATCGTGCGGCTGTGGCGTGAATGGTGGTGGTGGTAGTGGTGGTGTTAATAAGGTAATCGTGATGGTAGTATTGGTAGTGTGGTGTTTGGGTGGCGGTGGGCTTGCTGGTGGAAGTGGAGGTGAAAGTGGATGTGATGGTGGAGGAGATAGAGGTGGAGTTGGTGGTGGTGATGATGATGGTGGTGAAGACAGAGGTGGAGGTGGTGGTGGTGATGTTAGTGGTGGCGTGGTGGTGTGTTAGGGTAATTGTGGGGATGGAGGAGGAGGTGGAGGTGGAGGAGAAGATGATGGTGCTGACGCTGTGAGTACATGATTCTGTGTGGAAGACAATGGATATGGTTTTGGTGTTGTTCAGGTTATGATGGTGGTGGTGATGATGGTAGTGGTGATGATAGTAGTGATGATGATGGTGGTGATGATGATGGTGGTGGTGATGATGATGGTGGTGGTGATGATGGTGGTGGTGATGATGGTGGTGGTGATGATGGTGGTGATAATGATGGTGGTGATGATGGTCGTGGTGATGATGATGATGATGATGATGATGACGGTGGTGATGCTGATGGTGGTGTTGATGGTGGTGATGATGATAGTGGTGATGATGATGGTGGAGATGATGGTGGTGATGATGGTGGTGGTGATGATGGTGGTGGTGATGATAGTGGTAGTGATGATGGTGGTGGTGATGATGGTGGTGGTGATGATGGTGGTGGTGATGATGATGGTGGTGATGATGGTGGTGATGATGGTGGTGATGATGGTGGTGATGATGGTGGTGGTGATGATGGTGGTGGTGATGATGGTGGTGGTGATGATGGTGGTGATGATGATGGTGGTGGTGATGGTGGTGATGATGATGGTGGTGATGATGATGATGGTGATGTTGATGGTGATGATGATGGTGATGATGGTGGTGGTGATGATGGTGGTGATGATGGTGGTGATGATGATGGTGATGATGGTGGTGGTGATGATGGTGGTGGTGATGATGGTGGTGGTGATGATGGTGGTGATGATGGTGGTGGTGATGATGGTGGTGATGATGGTGGTGGTGGTGATAGTGGTGATGATGATGGTGGTGATGATGATGATGGTGATGTTGATGGTGATGATGGTGGTGATGATGGTGGTGGTGATGATGATGGTGGTGATGGTGGTGGTGATGATGGTGATGATAATGGTGGTGGTGATGATGATTACTGGAATAAACTGGTGTATCCATTCTTTATTGATTGATTGATTGCCCGACTGAATAGATGATTGATTGATTGACAGAGGAATCTATTATCTATTATTTGTCAGTTATCATTTATCTGTCATTTATCTTAATTTATAATTATCTACTTATCTATTCCTTTATACACATATTCATTATTTCAATAATTTATTATTATTGATCTGCTATCATTATTTATTATAATTCGTCTATATATTCATTACTTGATTCACGCATTATATTATTTATAATTAATTCATCATAATTCATTGTTAACCTTCTACTTATTCATTTATCTATATATTTATTCTCTCGTTTGTTCATTTACTCATTCTCTTATTCATGCCTAATATCAATGGTTACGCTCATTAAAAAAAAAAAATCCTTTTACCATGGAACTGCATAAGCCACAAGTTTAATTGCTAACGAAATCATCACCTGTGCCCAGTGTTATCGGATAGCTAAGGTAAGTGCCACTCATTTCAGGGCATTGGGAATTAAACCCGGATTCATGTAATTACAAAGAGAGTTTTTTCAAAGTCAATACACAGTATAAATTTATCAGTTTTATATATGTGCATATATATGTATGTATATATATATATATATATATATATATATATACATATATATATGTACATATATATATATATATACATATATATATATACATATATATGTATATATATATATATATATATATATGTATATATATATCGCAAATTTTTCAAACACTGTGTGCTGACATTGTATACACCTGAAGACAAACCCCGGACAGGGTTCGAAACGTCGGTAGTAAATCTGTTGCTCTGAGTCCAGTGCTTGCAAATTTTCCGATAACATGACTTCTGGACTCTAGCTCTTTACGAACACACACACACACACACACACACACACACACACACACACACACACACACACACACACACACACACACACACACACACACACACACACACACACACACACACACACACACACACACACACACACACACACACACACATATATATATATATATATATGCAAAGTAAATCACTTAGAAAAAGAAACTAACGAAGCAGAGCGCTTTCGTATATTACACCCAGTGAGGATGTAATATACGAAAGCGCTCTGCCTCGTTAGTTTTTTTTTCCAAGTGGTTTACTTTGCATAAATGAACACAGTTACTCGTGTGCTTATTAGCACACACACACACACACACACACACACACACACACACACACACACACACACACACACACACACACACACACACACACACACACACACACACACACACACACACCTCTCATGGCGCTGTGGTTAGAGCTCTGGCCTGCCACTACGGAGGTCCGGGTTCGACCCTCGCCCGGGGCTGAAATAATATCAGTATCGCAGCGCTGAGGGGTGTTACTCCAACTCTCGTGGGCGGGGAGTTGGGTGTGTGTGTGTGTGCAAGGTCATAGCATTACCCATAGATCGGCCCTACGAGCTCTGAGCTCTCTTCCAGGAGGGAAATAGCTGTCGATCACGAGTCCAACACGTGATCCAAAGACCAAGTGAATACACACACACACACACACACACACACACACACACACACACACACACACACACACACACACACACACACACACACACACACACACACACACACACACACATATATATATATATATGTATATATATATATATATGTATATATATATATATATGTATATATATATGTATATATATATGTATATATGTATATATATATATATATATATATATATATATATATATATATATATATATTTACCTAGTTGTATTTTACTGGAAAGGGAGCTATGCTCATGGTGATCCGTTTTTGTATATTGCAAGATCAAGTTTATTCTTAAATTCTTGTATTGTGTTTGTACACACTATGTTTTTGTCCAATTTGTTCCATATATCTATCAGTCTGTGTGGGAAGCTGTTTTTCTTCAGGTCTCTCCTGTAGCTGTCCTTTTTGAGGTTCATTGCATGTCCTGTTGTTTTTCCTCTGTCTCTCTTTAATAAGTCCTCTCTATCAAGGCATTCTTTTCCTTTCATAATTCTGTAGATGGTTAGCAGGTCCCCTCGTTCTCTTTTTTGTTCCAGGATCGGCAATTCCAGTTCGGTCAGTCTTTGTTCATATGTCAGGTTTGAAAGTGTTGGGGGCAATGTTTGTCGTTGCTCTTTGTATTCTTTCTTATTTTCTTATATGTATATATTTTTTGTACTGTGTGACCATATCAGCGCTGGATATTCCATTTTTGGCATTATCAGTGTTTGTAATATTCTTTTTAATCATTTCCTCATCCAGGTATTTAAAGGCCACCTTTATTGATCTCAACAAATTGTATGTTTCTCCGACTATTTCATTTATATGTTTATTTGACGACATGTCTTTGGTGATGATTACATCTAGGCCCCTTTCAGAATTTACTTTATTTACTTCTTTTCTGTCAATTTTATACTGTCCTTCTATCCTATTCTTGTTTTTCCTAAATTCGATTATACTGCATTTCATGATGTTGAATCCTACTTCCCATCTCTTGCTCTACTCTGGGTCTTTGTTCAGATCACTCTATAATGAGTCACAGTCTATTTCGGAGTTTATTCTCTTTAATAACTTTGCGTCATCCACAAAAAAAAAAAAAAATCATGTAACATTCGATACTTTCCTCATGTCATTCACATATACAACAAACATTATCGGAGCTAGTACTGACCCCTGTGGGACGCCACTACTTATTTCTTCCCATTTTGAA
>NW_027467559.1:105000-107500 GCF_046742065.1 Oratosquilla oratoria
AATAAACAAAAGATCTCGGAACTAGACCCGTGACTTCCTTTTCAACCTTCATCATATATACATATATATATATATATATATATATATATATATATATATATATATACGTTATATACATACACGTATATATATGTATATATATATATATATATATATATATATATATGTATATACATATATATAGTATTGGTGAATGAGCTTAACTTCATAACCTGTGCCCTAAGTCATGCCACACTATTTTGTTCAGTAGCCTTTCTTAGCCCTTCGGAGACTATATTCAACTATTCTGTTTCTTTGAAATAAGGCCAACTGCTTTTATTCGCCTGACGAAAACCAGCCTAAATACCAAAATTGTAAACCTCCTAGTTTTTGCATCGTGGATGAAGATATCTTCTGAATGTAATGAAGTGTCCGTATTCACCGCTGTGATAATGATACATACCAACATCGTAGATGTGTTTTTTAATCCCATTCCAGATTTCATTCCTTTACCGTGAGATTTCTTACAGGAAAGCCAACTTTCTTGATTGAGGGTGACCCACCTTTTAAACACGCAATGCAATGAGTGTGTGAGTGAATCTTGCAGATTCTTTACGTATCTTCTGAAACAGGTTTCAGTACCCTATCCTAACCCAGGAGCCTCTTAGGGGTCCTTGCTCTGAACGCTCCTACACTCTTTGTTTCTTCTGTCCCACTTCCTTTCCCCCCTTTCCTCCCTCGTGACACCCCCAACCTCTCCCGATCTACAGTACCTCCTGGTTCTCGTCATTCTTCTTTTCCATCTTTTTCTCCATCACGCACAGATAAACTTCAACGGCAACTTCTTGTTTCAAAGGATTATAAAGGATTACAAAGGTGGAGCATGCCGACAGGAGAGATTTTGGTCCATAACTAGGTCGGATGCGAAAAAAAATATAATAATGATCAATAAAAATAAATAAATAAATAATTCAAAAAAATCAAATAAATAAATAAATAGATAAAAAACAATCAAATAAATAAATAAATAAACAAATAAATAATAAATAAAATTATACAAATAATAATAAATAAAATAAATAAATGCATAGGTATAGTTAAATAATAGATAAACGGGTAGATAGCAAATAATAATAAAGTGACGGATAAATAATAATAAATAAAAGTGAAGTAAATGGTAAACAGACAAATAATAACAAACAAATAAACAAATAATATAAAATAAATGACAGTCATTACAGCATCTTGCTTAGATGTTTATTTAAACTAATCTTAAAGCTTCGAACTAATTTACATTGCACTGCTTCTGAAAGAAGTTTATTCCATTTAAATGACAGTCATTACAGCATCTTGCTTAGATGTTTATTTAAACTAATCTTAAAGCTTCGAACTAATTTACATTGCACTGCCTCTGAAAGAAGTTTATTCAAATTAAATTACAGTCATTACTGCATCTTGCTTAGATGTTTATTTAAACTAATCTTAAAGCTTCGAACTAATTTACATTGCACTGCCTCTGAAAGAAGTTTATTCCATTTAAATGACAGTCATTACTGCATCTTGCTTAAATGTTTATTTAAACTAATCTTAAAGCTTCGAACTAATTTACATTGCACTCCCTCTGAAAGAAGTTTGTTCCATTTAAATGACAGTCATTACTGCATCTTGCTTAGATATTTATTTAAACTAATCTTAAAGCTTCGAACTAATTTACATTGCACTGCTTCTGAAAGAAGTTTGTTCCATTTAAATGACAGTCATTACAGCATCTTGCTTAGATGTTTATTTAAACTAATCTTAAAGCTTCGAACTAATTTACATTGCACTGCTTCTGAAAGAAGTTTATTCCATTTAAATGACAGTCATTACAGCATCTTGCTTAGATGTTTATTTAAACTAATCTTAAAGCTTCGAACTAATTTACATTGCACTGCCTCTGAAAGAAGTTTATTCCATTTAAATGACAGTCATTACAGCATCTTGCTTAGATGTTTATTTAAACTAATCTTAAAGCTTCGAACTAATTTACATTGCACTGCCTCTGAAAGAAGTTTATTTCATTTAAATGACAGTCATTACAGCATCTTGCTTAGATGTTTATTTAAACTAATCTTAAAGCTTCGAACTAATTTACATTGCACTGCTTCTGAAAGAAGTTTATTCCATTCTCCTTCATTTCTGTATATTTTTCTTTACGTCAACTTGTCTTCTCCATTCCTGCCATTAAATTCTACTTGTTTAGACCTTGCCGACTACGACTTCATCTTTCTCTTCGAAACGTCATCTCGATTCACCGATTTGCCGAAGACTTCTCGTAATGACTGAAAGACTTCGTTATGAACCTGTGGGAAGATTTGCTAATAAGCATTTGTCATTCTTTAAATTTTCGTCCTTTTCTTCTCGTTTCCAATCGCAACACCCATCCTTCCTCTCCACCAACTCCAATTCAGAAAGTATTCGTTTTCTCCTTTTAAATGAAGAGGAACTTGCTTTACTCGCATTCATACACCTTCGTTGGATA
>NW_027467559.1:147500-150000 GCF_046742065.1 Oratosquilla oratoria
GGAAGTCAAACAGAATGAGGATGAATTAGAGGAAGGAGGAGACCAGGAGGGGTGATTGAGATGGAGAAGGTGGAAGGGGAGAGAAAAAAAACAAAACACGAAGAGGAGGAATAAGAAGAGGATTAGGAGGAAGAGGAGGAAGGGGCGGAAAGAGGACTTGGAAAGAGGAAAGAAACAGGAGGAAGAAAATAAAAAAATACACGAAGAAGAGGAATAAGAAGTGGAATAGGAGGAAGAGGAGGAAGGGGGGGAAGAGGACGTGGAAAGAGGAAAGAAACAGGAGAGAAGAAAATTGAAAAAAAAACACGAAGAGGAGGAATAGGAATTGGAATAGGAGGAAGAGGAGGAAGGGGGGGAAGAGGACGTAGAAAGAGAAAAAAACAGGAGGAAGAAAATTGAAAAAACACAAAGAGGAGGAATAAGAAGTGAAATAGGAGGAAGAGGAGGAAGGGGGGGGAAGAGGACGTGGAAAGAGGAAAGAAACAGGAGGAAGAAAATTGAAAAAAACACGAAGAGCAGGAATAAGAAGTGGAATAAGAGGAAGAGGAGGAAGGGGGGGGAAGAGGACATGGAAAGAGGAAAAAACAGGAAGAAGAAAAAAAATACGAAGAGGAGGAATAAGAAGAGGAATAGGAAGAAGAGGAGGAAGGGAGGGAGAGGACGTGGAAAGAGGAAAGAAACAGGAGGAAGAAAATTGAAAAAAAAAACACGAAGAGGAGGAATAAGAAGTGGAATAGAAGGAAAAGGACGAAGGAAAGAGGAAAGAAACAGGAGGATGATTAGGATGAGGAAGAATTGAAACAGAAGGAGGAAGACTGCGACGAAGAGGAGGGGAGCTGGAAGTGGATGAGAAGGAGAGGGAAGAGGTGTCGAAGGAGCAATAGGTGAAGAGGGAGGAAGAAGGGGAAGAGGAGAAGGACGGGAGGATGGTGAGGAGAAGGAGCAGGAGGAGAGGAAGAATGAAAACGGAGAGGAGGGAAAGAAGGGGGAAAAGGAGGAGGAGAAGAAGGAGGATTAGGAGAAGGAGGAGAAGGAGGAGAAGGAGGAGGAGGAGGAAGAGGAGGAGGAGGACGAGAATGAATTAAGTGAAAAAGTGAAAATAAGTGAAAAAGGGGAATTATAAGGAAAATGTATAGAAAAATAAAATTGTTAAGAAGAACGATTAAAGGAAAAACGATAAAGAAGTGAAAAAAGACAAAAAAAATCAAGGAAACACAAAGGGATTGTAGGACTCCGAAGGTGGACGAGAAAAAGACCTTACAGTCCCGACACTGTGGTCAGTCTTTATTCGCACAGATAATGGGCCCAGAGTGAGGCATGGCAGCCCTAGAAGGGGTGGGGGGAGGGGGAGGGGGGGAGGGGGGGGAGGAAGAAAAAGGGAGGAAAGTTAACGAAGGAGAACAGGAAAGAAAATCAAGAAATAGTGAAAAATGTGATAGGTAAGAGGACATGGGTGTGGAGAAAACAGGGGAAAGGAAGAAAAATTAGGAAAAAAATGAAGAAAAATTAGGAAAAAAAGTAGAAAAAGGAGGGGAAAAAAAGGAGAAAAAAGGAGGATAGTTAACCAAGACAAAAAATAAGGAAAATGAGGGAATAGTGAAAAAGAATGTTTGAAAAGAAAAAACGGGAAGAGGAAGGGGAAAGAAAATGGGATATGGGAAATAAAAGGAAGTAAATTAGGAACGAGAGGAGAGAGAAGAGGAAAGAGAGAAGAGGGAGGAGAGAGGAGATAGAGAAGATAGGTAAGAAAAAGAAGGGTGAATGAGGAAGAGAAGAAGAAATAAGAAGGAAGATGGGGAGAGAGAGGAAATATTTGAGAAAGGAAAGAAAATGAGGAAGAGGTGAGAAGAGAGAAGAGAGAGAAAAGAGAGGAGATTGGAAGGAAAGGAAAGAAAATGAAGAAGGAGAGAATAGAGAGTGGGAAGAGAGGAGTGTAGATGACAAAAAGATGAAAAAGAAAGGAAAGATTATGACGAAGGAGAGAAAAGAGAGGAGGGAGGATAGAGACGAGAGGAGAGAGAGAACATATTACAGAAAGTAAATGAGGAAAGAGAGAAGAGAGAGAAGAGAGAGAAGCTAGAGGAGAAGAGAAAGAGAAAAAAGGAGGAAGAGAGAACGGAAAAGAACGAAAAGGGAAGAGAGAGGAGAGTGGAGGAAGAGATATGAGAGGGAAGAGAAGAGAGAGAAGAGAGATGCTTGAGGAGAAGAGAGTGATGCTAGAGGAGAAGAGAGAGAGAAAAAAGGAGGAAGAGAGAACAGAGAGGAAAGAAAAGGGAGGAGAGAGGAGGAAGGAGAGAGGAGGGAGAAAAGAGGAGGGAGGAGAGAGGATGAAGAGATATGAGAGGGGAGAGAGGAGAGAGGAGAGAGGAGAGAAGAGAGAAAAGAAGGAGGAGGAGGAGGAGGAGGAGGAGGAGGAGGAGGAGGGGGAGGAGGAGGAGGAGAGGATGTGCGTACGGCCAGCGGCGGAAATGAGACTTTTGATCGGTAAATCGCGCATAAG
>NW_027467559.1:165000-167500 GCF_046742065.1 Oratosquilla oratoria
TTCTTTTTCTCTCTTTTTTTTTCCTTCTTTATCTTACTGTACTCTATTTTTTTTTCTCACACTTTTTTCTCCTTCGTCCTCTCCTTCATCTTACTGTGCTGCTCTCTATTTTTTTTACTTCTTCTTCTTCCTCTCTTTTTTTTCTCTCTCTTTCCTCTTTTTTTTCTGCTTCTCTTATCCTTTCGTGCACGCTCACTTCATTATAAGCTATTTTTCGAAAAGGAAAATTTTCTCACCGGCAGATCGACACACAATGTGATCGTTAAAGGAACTCTTTATTTCTTCTAAGGTCCTCTTTATCCACGTGTCTGCACTTTTTATTTATATATTTTTTATTTTTACTCTTTATTCACGTGTCTGCTCTTTTTTCCCTCCCTGGGTGGCAGAGATACAAAAATCTCCTATTAACATTATTGAAGATTGGTTAAAGCTTCTTATGCAAGAAGTTGAGGAGCCTTGAGGAGCCCACGCCAGGAGGCGCTGAGTAGGTACTGCCGACGACTGCTGGGGGAGGTCATTAACAATCACTGCTGAGAATCGGAGAGGAGTGCGGGATTCGAACCCACGACTAAGTAAATGCAGGACTAACACGCTTCCGATTTCGTTACCAGCGGTCTGACAGGCGGATCTCGGAGTCTCCTAGTTGGGGGAGTTTTAGATCCACATTGTCCTCCAGAAGAACATAAGAATGAAAGAGACTACAAGAGACCTCAAGACCTACACTAGCCAGCTCCGTATCCATCACCACCTGTCATCCCCATCCATAAAGTTCTCTAACCGTTTCTTAAAACAACTAATAGTTTCTGCGCTCACTACATGGTTACTAAGTCTATTCCATTCGTTGTCCACCCTATTAGTAAACCAATTATTGACTATTTCCTTCTTAAATCTAAATTTGTCCAGTTTAGATACATTACTGCGAGTCCTGCCCTGTTGTCTTAATATGATGACCTCCATCAGGGTAGCCAGGCCCTCTTGGCTACTGAGGGGATCGTGTAGGGCCTGGTCTGTAGTGGGAATAAAGTCAAAAGTTCCACCCTGTACAGAAGGAATTCAGGCACTTTGTAATAAAATCTTCATGACTAGAAAGCTTCCAGACTTCGTTAAATCTTCGTGACTACGAAGCTTCCAGACTTTCAAGAAGACGCAGAGTGTTCCGCCATGGTACAGTTGTTAAATCTTCGTGAATGCGAAGCTTCCAGACTTTCAAGAAGACGTAGAATGTTCCGTCATGGTACAGTCGTTCCACCCGGTAGGGAAGGAATTCAGGCACTTTGTAATAAAATCTTCGTGACTGGAAAGCTTCCAGACTTTCAAGAAGACGTAGTGTTCCCTCATGGTACAGTCATTAAATCTTCGTGACTGCGAAGCTTCCAGACTTTCAAGAAGACGTAGAATGTTCCGTCATGGTACAATCGTTCCACCCGATACGGACAGGAATTCAGGCACTTTGTAATTATATCTTCGTGACTGGAAAGCTTCCAGACTTTCAAGAAGACGTAGAATGTTCCGTCAAGGTGCATTCGTTCCACCCGGTACGGAAGGAATCCAGGCACTTTGTAATAAAATCTTCGTGACTGGAAAGTTTCCAGACTTTCAAGAAGACGTAGAATGTTCAGTCAAGATACAGTCGCCTCAACTTCCGCGGCGTCTGATAAACTCAGCACTTCCGGAGGTCTAAAAAAATATTATTAATAATCTATAGAACCCTCTAAGCATGTTCACTCACAGCTATCTTCACGTGATATATTTCTTAGTTGCCAAATATTTCACGACACATTCTTCCTTACCTGAGATAGATTTAGGAATAAAATCATCTGACGGCACACATGATACAATAGAAAGTGTGTCCACCCGTCACCTTTCTCTGGGTACTTGAACTGCCATCAGGTCTTACCTTGCTGAATGTGTGACACTAGGTCAGGAAGGTACAAGGTACATATATCCTGAAGTATACTCTCATGAACGCGTGAACACAATGACGCATGTTTATGATTTTGTTCTTTTTAAGCACAATAGATTTACAAGATGGTGGGGGGTTTGAAAGAGCTCTCAAAGGCGCCCAGACCCCCTATTTGGGTTATGTACGACCCCCTAAAGGAGGGTAAAAATCACGTGTTATTATTCCAAACAAAACTGAAGAGGAAGGTTACGTTATTGAAAAGGGAAGCTACGTCTCAATGCACCCTCCCCCTTCCTCAAAAGCTCTTATCGTTCACGTACAGAAAAACAAGCTTATAAAAAATGAAAATAGAAAATAAAAATAAGGGCTCGCTCCTTCGACTTCATTAAAATACTAATACCGCATCTAAAATATTTGCTCTTTATATTACGATAGTGAGTATTTTTCCCCGTCCTTGGAGACGCAAAAGGACATTTCTCATTAGCTTTGAATGAAGGTTGATATCGATTTTTTTCTGGTCAGTAAATACTCGCTAACTCTGCTATCAAGGTTGGGCCGCCTTATCAAGGAAAAAGGGCAAATCTTGGCCTTGATGTA
>NW_027467559.1:180000-182500 GCF_046742065.1 Oratosquilla oratoria
TGACCAAAGATCATGATAATGAAATAAAAAGGCGTATTACAATTGGTTGGGAAGTGTTTGCTAAGTATAACAGAATCCTGAGAGGCTCTCAACCTTTATGTTTGAAACGTAAAGTCAATGCATTCTGCCAGCAATAATCTATGGGTATGAGACTTGGAAACTGACGAAGGCAATGGAGACAAACCTAAGGAATGCACAGAGGAGAATGGAGAGATCAGTGATGGGAATAACGCTGAGAGACCGAAAGAGAGCAAGTTTGGTGAGAGAACAAAGGGTAGAGTGAAAGATATTATGGAGGCGGTAAAAAAGAGAAAGTGGAATTGGGCGGATAAGTTAGCGCGAAAACCTGATGAGCGATAGGGTATGTTACTGAGTGGACATCGCGAGATGAGAGGCATGGAAGAGGGAGACCAGACAGAAGGTGGAGAGACGAGATAGAGAAGTTTGCAGGAGTGACATGGCAGAGGTTGGTGCGGTCATGTGAATCATGGAATGCTATGAGAGAGGATTTTGTTAAGCAGTGGACTCACGATGGCGGGTTTATATATATATATATATATATATATATATATATATATATATATATATATATGTACATATATATATATACAAATACATATATATATATATTTATATATGTATATATATATATATATATATATATATATATATATATACATACAAATACACATCTATAACATTCGTCTGTTTCAAGCTTCTATTTACGTTTACGTTTGAGCCCGGTTTCTGATACATTTTTGTCTCTGAATCAGGATGTTCATGAAGGGAAGTGAAAAAAGACGTGGCCTCCAAATGCGAGTTATGGTTTTGTATGGAGGTAGAATACGCCGCGCCAACGGAATTAACTACCCCTGGAGGTGACTAACCTTCGTGCTGTGGAGGAACCAAAGATTAGGGAATGGATCTCAAGGAAAGGATGAACGGTCTTTAAACTACACAGGGCCTAACACCTACACTCAGGTTTGTCGTGTGTAGGTGTGTGTGTGCGTGTGTACATATGTGTGTGTGTGTGTGTGTGTGTGTGTGTGTGTGTGTGTGTGTGTGTGTGTGTGTGTGTGTGTGTGTGTGTGTGTGTGTGTGTGTGTGTGTGTGTGTGTGTGTGTGTGTGTGTGTGTTTGTGTGTGTGTGTGTGTGTGTGTGTGTGTGTGTGTGTGTGTGTGTGTGTGTGTGTGTGTGTGTGTGTGTGTGTGTGTGTGTGTGTGTGTGTGTGTGTGTGTGTGTGTGTGTGTGTGTGTTCTTTCTCTCACACGAGTGAATTCGTCTCCTTTTCCTTTTCTTTCTCCTCTACCTCCCCTTACTTCTTCTTCCTCTTCCTACCCTTCTTCCCCTCCTCCTCCTCCTTCTCCTTCTTCATCCCCCTCTTCCTCCTCCCTTCCCGACCCTCCATCCTCTCTCCTCGTCTTCCTTCTTTCTTCCTTCTTTCTTCCGCCTTCCTTCCCGGCCCTCCTTCCTCCATCCTCTTACTTATCCTTTCTATCCCTTTCTTCTTTATCCTTCTTCTTTCCTAAGCCTCCTACGCCCTTCCTCTTCCTATTACCCCCTTTCCCTTCCCGACCTTACCCACCTCTTGCTCATCCTTTCTTTCCCCTTTCTCTTCATCCTCCTTCTTTCCTAATCCTCCTTCGCCTTTCCTCTTCCTCTTCCCCCTCCTCCTTCCCTTCCCGACCTTACCCCCCTCCTATACCGGCGTCAGCCTTCGAATACACAAACAGCCCGACTGCGCCTCTTGCAGCCACTTGATGTTAAAACTGGTCGAGCTAATGAACACCTTCCGCACCCTGAAACAGTTAATGTTAAAGTTTAGTTAATGAACAGCTCAGAGGAGGGCTGCGAAAAATAACTTAATGTTAAAAATGTCCTAACAAACGGCTGGGTGCACAAAAACGCCCAGATGTTAAAAGTTGGGCTAATAAACAGCTTTGCGAGCCCAGGGCATGGTCCCCCGTCGGATTTGTTATGCTGCAGTCTTGGGAAAAAAGAGAGAGAGAGAGAGAGAGAGAGAGAGAGAGAGAGAGAGAGAGAGAGAGAGAGGAGAGAGAGAGAGGAGAGAGAGAGATGGAGAGGGAGAAAGAGAGAGGGGAGGGAAGAGAGAGAGAGAGGACGAGGAGAGAGAGGAGAGAGAGAGAGGAGAGAGGAGTGAGAGGAGAAAGAAGAGAGAGGAGAGAGAGAGAGGAGTGAGAGATGAGTGAGAGAGGAGAGAGAGAGGATAGAGGAGAGAGAAAGGAGAGAGAGGAGATGGAGAGAGGAAAGAGAAGAGAGGAGAGCGAGGAGAGAGGAGGAGAGAGGAGAGAGAGGAGAGAGGAGAGAGTGAGAGAAGAGAGGGAGAGAGAGCGAGAGAGAGGAGTGAGAGAGGCGAGAGAGAGAGTGAGAGAGAGAGAGAGAGAGAGAGGACGAGAGGAGATGAGAGAGAGAGAGAGAGAGAGAGGGAGAGGAGAGAGAGAAGAGGGAGAGAGTGAGAGCGAAAGAGAGAGAGGAGAGA
>NW_027467559.1:187500-190000 GCF_046742065.1 Oratosquilla oratoria
CCTCCTCCTCCTCCTCCTCCTCCTCCTCCTCCTCCTCCTCCTCCTCCTCCTCCTCTTCCTTCACCTAATCATATCACCAGCTTGCCATTACTCAATAATTTCCCTCACAGGTCACAACCCAATCTATTCCGTTCTTCTGTTATGTCCTCCAATACATATGTTCTCATGGTGGCGTAATCGGTAGCGAGCTGGTCCTGAATTCGTTCAGTAGTAGGTTCGAGTCCCACACTTCTCTCCGGTTCCCAAGTGCGACTGTGTGACCGGTCTCAACAGTCCAAGGCCCGCATAGGTCAAAGGTCACGGTTTTGGCCGCAGATACTTAGTGCCTCCTGGCGTAGGTTCCTCACTTCAGCTACAAACGTTATGGAATGCTATTTAGAGTCCCATTCCATATATTCCAGGACTACCATATATGATCAACAATGATCATTAATTCGTTCAAGATTTCCATAGAATATAATTTCCATAATACTTATATTAATAGCAATACCAACATGTCAACAATGACCATTAATTCATTCAAGATTTCCATAGAATACCATTTCCATAATATTTATAATGATAGAAATAACAACATGTCAACAATGACCATTAATTCATTTAATATTTCCTTAGAATACCATTTCCATAATACTTATAATGATAACAATAACAACATGTCAACAATTTCCATTAATTCATTCAAGATTTCCTTAGAATACTATTTCCATAATACAATAACAATAACATGTCAACAATTACCATTAATTCATTCAAGATTTCCTTAGAATACCATTTCCATAATATTTATAATGATAACAATAACATGTCAACAATGACCACTAATTCATTCAAGATTTCCTTAGAATACCATTTCCATAATACTTATAATGATAACAATAACATGTCAACAATGACCACTAATTCATTCAAGATTTCTGTGACCCTCCACACTGAAACGTCCCTTATCCTCATCCTTCCTTCAAGTTCTCTCTCATCCACCCTCATCTCTCTACATGCCACTCCCATTCTCCCATCCCCCCCCAGTGACTCCTACCCCTCCTTCACCTCCTCAACCTCCTACAGGGGCTAACATTGCTCCCTCTATCGCACATTCATTGCTCCCAAACTCCCAATGAAATGGTTCCTTACTCCCATTATTCAGATAACAATCTTATCACCTACAGTCTAATCCTTACATATTTCCATTTTCCTTCGATGACCCCCACCTATCAACTATAATATGAATACAATCAATTACTTTGACTCCATAGCCTCTTGGAGACCAAACCCCTGCCACAACTTCAATAATCTTATCACCTAAGTGTAATCCTTACATATTTTCATTTCCCTTCGATGACTCCCACATATCAACTATAATATGAAGACAATCAATTACTCTGATTCCAAGGCCTCTTGGAGACTAAAACCCTGCCACAACTCCATCCTACCTCTGAGAACTCCCAAACTCCATGCACCTTGCAATTTCTCAAAGACTCCAATACATCTGGCGAGGCTTATCATAATACCACTTCGTAAATGAAAACTCTCATACTCCGACGCTTCTTCAAGAACTTCCCATACTTCGGTTCTTTCATGAAGACCTCCTACATTTCTCCAATCCTCCCAATCCTTCTCCCTCCCTCTCTCTTCCTCTCTTCTTTTCCTCCTCACGAGGTTGAAATATAACTATCATTAGATTTTCATGCATCCAGTTATATCTATCTACCTATCTAATCTACCTATCTATCTATCCTTCTATCCCTTTCTGTCCCTTGTACCTATCCATTCTGCTACTGACATGTCTTTGTCTTCTCTCTCTAAAGTCTCCTACCGTGCCATAAATCTTCCAAGGTCATTCCGGCTCCAATCCTTCCACTCAAGCTTGCTGCAACTCTTCCCCCTCTGTCTGAGGACTCCCCACACTCCTACATTTCCCGCAAATCCTCCCATTCTCCCGTTCCCGCGCCTCTCCCCCATTAGCACTGCCCAGTCAATAGCACGTGTCCAGCTACGATGGGCAATGAGTTCCCTAGGGGCCCGCTCGTGTCATTAGGGCCCCGGAGGCCCTGAGGCCCCCTGCTTTGCTTTCAAGGCGGCTTGCGGCGATGGTGCGGTGGCCCTGGCGGTGATAACGACGTGGTGATTGGGTGGCGGTGATGAGCAGAGGAGTGATTGTGCTGGCGGGGGAGGGAGGAAAGCGGGTGGTGGATGTCAGAGGAGAAATCTCTGTGATGAGAATGATGATGTCCAGGAGCGGTCGTGGGTGGCTAACGATGTGGTGATTGGTTCAAGGTGATGAATGGAGGCGGGCTGTCTTCGTGTGATGTGAATGATGACATTGGGGGAGTAATAGTGATGCTGTCTATATATGCAGTGAGAATGAAGATGGGGACGGTATTGATGTTTACGTTCCAGCTGCTTGATGACGAAGGGTGTCTTCTTAACTTGTTATTTTCATTATTGTTATTTTATCTGACTTTACATTTCCCTTTTTTATAGATATTCATTACATCCTAAT
>NW_027467560.1:0-75000 GCF_046742065.1 Oratosquilla oratoria
AGTAACAACAGAATTCGAAACAAGACGAAACCCGGGGAGAAACGAGTATTACTCGTAGATCGGATCCATTTGGCTGTTGATGCAATGTTACACACACAAACCTGGATACTCCCACAAGAACTTAAAACAAATGGAAATACAAAGTAAATGTAAATTTACAACATATTGCAACATACATTCACTGAATCTAAAGCGCATTCAAATGCACACACGCACACCATACATTCATACATACAGCATACATATATATACACATACATACGTATATACATTTATATACATATATATATATATTATATATATATATATATATATATATATATATACATACAACCCACACACATAGATACACAACTCGTTGCGTAGTTGATAGAGTTCCCGGCTGCCACTACGGAGGTCCGGGTTCGAATCCCTCCCCCAGGGCTGAAATAATTTCAGTATCGCTGCGCTGCGGGTTGTTACTCCAACTTTCGTGGGCGGGGAGTTTTTTGTGGGTGTGTGTGTGTGTGTGTGTGTGTGTGTGTGTGTGTGTGTGTGTGTGTGTGTGTGTGTGTGTGTGTAAGGTCACAGCATTACCCACAGATCGGTCATATATGAGCTCAGCTCTTTTCCGGGAGGGAAATAGCTGTCGATCACGAGTCCAACATGTGATCCAAGACCATGGTGAATCATATATATACATACATGAGTTGTAGCATTTGCCTTATTAGGGCACTCTATATCCGACTTATATCTCTGTTAGCAATACCATTAGTTGTGTGTACCAGGAACATTGGCACAAAATTCCTTAAAAACTATGAGTAATTTTCATTAATTATTCAGTAAAGATTTTCAAAATAGAATATTATTCACAAAAAAAATGTTAAGGTACGTTTTGCTTGACACGATTATCGCTCAACGATAATCGTCCATGGCTCAACGATAATCGCCAAACGATTGTCTAGAGCACTAATTCTTTGTTTTAAGTGACTCAAGAACACAGAATTAGTGTTCTAGACGATCGTTTGACGATTATCGATAAGCCATGAACGATTATCGTTGAGCGGTTTATAATAGCAGCGTACCCTTACTCCAAAGTATCCCGGGTATAATTCACTATTAAAATAACAAATAAAGAATTTTTGGTGCGACGGAGAAAGTTACTACAACTCAAAGTTTGTAAGCCATAGCTTAGCGTCAGAAGGGTTAAAAGAAAAATGATAAATATTTAGCGAAAATATGCGACGAGGTGTTGACTCGAGGAAAAAGCGATCGGAAAATTGCCGCTCCAATCATGATTGCTTCGATATTTCGGTGAATTCAAACATGCATGTGCATCCGCTGGCCACAATTCCGTTGGTCCACTGCCATTTAGTTTTATTTTTCTTGTCCTTTCCGTGCCCCACCCCGCTTTCCTTCCTTCACCGGCATCCCATTCTTATATTCAACTTATTAATTCATTTCCTGAATCATTGTAGACTTTCTTCTACGAATTATAGTCAACTCCCCTCCCCCAACTTTCCTTCCTTCACCGGCTTGCCTTTCTTATCTTCATCTTTTTATTTTATTTTCAGATTCTTTGAAGACTCTCTTCTACGAATTATTGTCAGCTCTCTCTCTCCCCGCCTCCTACCCTTCCTTCACCGGCTTGCCTTTATAATCTTCATCTTTTTATTTCAATTTCTGATTCAGTGAAGACATTCTTCTACGAATTATCGTCAAATCTCTCCCCCCGCTTTACTTCCTTCACCGGCATGCCTTTCTTATCTTCATCTTTTATTTTATTTTCCGATTCTTTAAAGACTTTCTTCTACGAATTATTGTCAACTCTCTCCCCCCGCTTTCCTTCCTTCACCGGCATGCCTTTCTTATCTTCATCTTTTTATTTTAATTTCTGATTCACTGAAGACACTTCTACGAATTATAGTCAACTCTATACATATACACACGCATACACACACATTTTTTGTTTTTCCTCTTATCTTTTCCCAAAACAACATTTAGCGCTATGATAGATATTTATCAATTTCAATAAATTAGCTTGATTTAAACTCGAAATTTATTTCTTGCTCTTTTATTCCACATCCATTTTCTCCGTTCCATAACTTAAATTTTTCTTTATTTCGCAGAAAAAGACGAGGTTGACATGAGCGAAATCCATACATACATCTACCAAGGTTTTTTTTTCCTCACAAGAGAGGTAACCAATGTCAAATGGCACAAGTCCACTCCCACCCATTTCATCCACACCCACTCCACTCCCATTCACCACTCCTCCCTCTCTTATTGGCTCCTCCTGGATGACGGGTCATCCCTGCATCTCGCCCATTGCTTCTGATCCAGGACATTGGACGAGATGCAGGGATGACCCGTCATCCAGGAGGAACCAAGGTAAGAGCGAGGGAGGGAGGGAGGGTTGGTTGGTGAATGGGAGTGGAGTGGGTGGGGATGAAATGGGTGGGGATGAAATGGGTGGGAGTGGAATTAATTATGCCTTTTTGCTTTGGTTACCTCCCTTGTAAGGAGAAAAAAATGGTGGATGTATGTAAGCATTTCGCTTATGTTGACCTCGCCCCCCCCCTTTTTTTTCCTGCGACTAGCTTCCATCTCGTTCCTATTCTCCACGTTTCTTTTCTTTCTTTCCTCTGTTCTTTATTCCGCCCCTTTCTTCCTTGCTCTTGCTCCCCTCGTCCTTCTTCACTTTGCTCTTGCGTCTCTTTATTTATTTTTTCCCTCTGGATTCTCTGGAAGAAGAAGAAGAAGAAGAAGAAGAAGAAGAAGAAGAAGAAGAAGAAGAAGAAGAAGAAGAAGAAGAAGAAGAAGAAGAAGAAGAAGAAGAAGAAGAAGAAGAAGAAGAAAAGAAGAAGAAGAAGAAGAAGAAGAAGAAGAAGAAGAAGAAGAAGAAGAAGAAGAAGAAGAAGAAGAAGAAGAAGAAGAAGAAGAAGAAGAAGAAGAAGAAGAAGAAGAAGAAGAAGAAAAAAAAAAAAAAAAAACACTAAGTGGCGGTCGTCCCGTATTCTTCTTCGTCGTCCGAATTTCTCCATATCAGCTTTAACTTCTCTCTGCTCTTCTTCCTTTTTTCCTTACTTTTCCTCTACCTTCGCTTCTTTATTCTACTTCTACTCACTATCTTCATCTTTATTATACTTTTCCTCTAATCCTTCTCTTTCTCCTCTATTCCAGTTTTCGCGTCTTCTTCCTTTTCCTACTTCTACTCCTATTTATCATTCTACTCGAGTTACTCCATCTATTAGCTATCCTTCTATTTCTCCTCCTCTTTATCTTCCTATTATTCCTCCTCCTCTCCATCTTCATCGTACTTATCCTCTACTCCTTTTTTTCCTTTTCTCTTTCTTCTGTTCTTCCTCCTCCTATGTTTTCTTACCTCTACTTAACAGCGTTTTCCAACCTGGGGGTGCTGAAATCAATTACAGGGGGTGCTGGGAAGTGATGCACACAAAAATCACATTGATATATGTATCATTGATTACCCAGTTGTGCATATTTTACTTTTTCCATGCTATTCTATTTTTCTAGGGTGTTCTTATTTCTTCTACAAACAATATTGTCAATTTGTTTCAGTTCTAAGGAATCAAGAAATTAAATCATCAAGCAGTAAACTTCGCTTTTTTTTTATCCTTCTAATAACAAGATAGGGGTGCTGGACTGCTTAGACATGACAACAGGGGGTGCTTTAGTCGGAAAAGGTTTGAAAACTCTGCTCTGCTACTTTATCATTTCTTTCGTTTTCTAAGTTACAAAGGCGGAGCATGCCGACAGGAGACCTTTTGGTCCATATCTAGGTCGGATGAAAAAAAAAAAATCAAATAAATGAATAAATAAAAACTATAATATTGTAAATAACAAATAAAATACATAGATAAATGCATAGGTATAGTTAAATAATAAACAAATATGTAAATAGTAAATAATAATAAATTGACATAACTAATAATAAATGAGAATCAAACAGGTAAATGATAACACGGATATAAAATAGATTATAATCATTACAGCATCTTGCTTAGGTGGTTATCTAAATGATTCTCCTCTACTCCTTCACCTCTTCTTTCTCCAACGTCTTCTCTTCCACAAACATCACCATCATCACCGTCTCCGCAATTTGTGGGAGAGGGGTCATCCCTGCCTCCCGCTACACCGACTGGGTCAAAGGCAGTGCAGATAGGCACAGCACTTTTTCTTATCATAAGGATATAAGAACGGAGGAGACTGCAGGAAACCATAAGACCTATACTTGGTAGTTCCATGTACCTTACCACCTGACATCGGTATCCATTGTTATCTCTCTTAAAACGACTCAATTGTTTCAGCGTTCACTCCATGGTTACTACATTATCACTTGTATTTTTTAGCTTAATATTAGACGTGGAAACCATAATCATGACGCAAACACGGCAATACCGTTCATCCTAATTGAAAAGAAAATTAAAAAATTCACCTCTCATCCCACTTTTACGGTCTGCTTCTGCTGTAATGGCAAAAGTTAACATTACATTTACCGCAACTTTGCCCCCTTCAATTCTCCTAAGACATCCTTTTGCACCATCCAGGTGAAGATGTTAGTGATGAGGAGCCTACGCCAGAAGGCGCCGAGAAGATGCGGCCGAAGCCGTCAAATTAGCCCTATTATGCGATTTGGGGACACACACACACACACACACACACACACACACACATATATATATATATATATATATACACATATATATATATATATATATATATGTGTGTGTGTGTGTGTGTGTGTGTGTGTGTGTGTGTGTGTGTGTGTGTGTGTGTGTGATATTTGGTTTTACGTCACAAACTCCCCCCTATCGGAGGACTACGACGTTGCCCCTTACAGTGGACTTTATAGCGTGGAATTCCATGAACTATGCCCTTAAGGGCCATTTACACGGTCTAATAGTTTGTCAAACCCGGTTCGTCAAACAAGTGTTTGAAATGATGTTTGACCGTGTGAATAGGGTATTTCGTTGTACAACACGTCCGACAATCGTGTTTGACGACCAAATACCCCATTCACACGGTCAAACATCACTTCAAACACTTGTCTGACAAACTGTTACACCGTGAAATGGTCCTTTAGTTCAACTCGCCCCGAGCAATATTCGAATCGTCATCATCTCGACCTCCGCCGCAAATAACGACGCCCTAACCCGCTCGGTCAGCGAGCATCCTTAACACACACACACACACACATATATATATATATATATATATATATATATATATATATATATATATATATATATATACTTTTGGTAGGAGGCCATTGTGTATACATGATTTCAAGAAGTCTACAGCGACAATGGCATTGTTGAGTTTATATTGAAGCTTTAGTTTCTCTCGTGCAACAAGTTTCTGAGTTGGTTTCAAATGGCTGAGGTGTCCAAAAGACATTTGGTACGGTTTTCTCTTTTTTAATTTCTCCTATACGTATTTCGACTTTACTCGGTCATCCTCAGGGAGGGAGTCACAATGGTTGGTGAATACATTGGTTTATATACAGACCTGTATATAAACCAAAGTATTCACCAACCATTGTAACTCCCGGGCCGGTAGAGGGAGCAATGTCCTCGACCTGGAACGCTTGCTCCAACACAAGCTCCAGCATGTGGTGACGGCATGCCAGGTGGAGCAGGTCACGGTCGAACTGATCCTGAACAAGATCGCAAGCTCCACTCTTGTAGCCTGTGTTGGTGGCTGCCGTGGTGTCGAAGCACATGGCCCCGACCTTGTTCTCGATACCCCACTCTTGGACAGCTGCCACCACAGCTTCGGCGATGGCCTTCCCCGTTCCAGAAGGCAGTTTAGGAACTGAAACCAGCTGCTCCTTTCCATTAACAGAGACTGTCCACCCTCTCTCTCTCCCGGTTATGTCTGGTAATATTTTACCGTCCCAATGCAAGACGAGAGAAGCGTCGGAGGTAAAGTTTTCCCGGATGTACTTGGCCCTGTCTTCCCAGAACTTTACCCTGGCACGGCGAACGGCGCTCCGGCTAATGACCATTTGGCCGACGTCTTGGCCGAGGGCATGTGCTGTTACCCCGAGAACGTGCGTGGCCTCGCGATCGGTCATCTTAACGCAATCCATTGTCGCAGCTAGCTCTGGCATGACCACCTTCACGGTGCCGCGCTTCATTCTCTTTGGTGGAGAAGCGGTGGACGTGCTTGGTCCAGCCTCATCAGCTGTTCTCTCGGCGCTACTGCTGCTGAGCGACTCCAACTGAGCCAAGGCGCTCATCCTCAGTGCCTCCTCCTCAGCCTTCACTTTCAGGGCTTCCTCCCTCCTCCGCGTCACCTCCTTGGCCTCTTCGCTTCCTTGAGAAGCCAAAGTCCTCCTCGCCAAACCTTCCTCTGCCCTCCCTTTGAGCTTTGAGAGAGGCGAGGTTCTCGGGGTTTTTGATCATAGATTCGACGGAGGCGTGGGTCACGTCGAAGAGAGTTCCTAGGTTTTCCAAGAACTCCTTCTCCTTCCATTCTTGAGTTGGACCTCCCCTACGCCTGCCTTTCTTCAGGTCCTACCACTATTTGTGGCGCTTAGCCGTTGGAATTTTTGTTTTTTGCCACATTTCCACGACTGCCGCTGTCGCCGCCTTGGCGCTTACCATAAGTTCTTCCTTTCAGTTCATTATATTCATTATACATTATATATATATATATATACATATGTTACGTATACACATATATATACATATCTACATATACATTAAATACACATATATATATATACATATACATATATACATATACATATATATACATATACATATATATACATATATATATATATATATATATGTTGAGACATTCTGACAGGTCTAGCAGATGCCTATCATGAGTTTACTAATAAGAATACTCTATAATAAGTATGTTCTTTCTTTAACCTACCATACCATATTAACAACTAAGAAACTGAAAACAATGCTGTATACAACTGTAGGAGAGAAGCCAAATGCAGAGTACGGGATCCAATGTATCTAACGTTTCGCCCAGCCGGGCTTCTTCAGAAATAGCATAGTGGACAAACATCCGACTCCTTATATAACCCGAGCTTGCAGGGAGAAACGAACATGAAAGTGGTGTAAACACAATTTGCGTAAATTGCTTGTTACTTTATCAAAATTGCTAAAGGTTTATTTATTGTAAAAAATCCATTGTTTTGATTTATATTATCAATGAGAAATATAAAAGATTCAAAACATCTACGTTTCATAGTATGGTTTTCATATTTAATTATCTTAGAATTATTCCACTCAGCATTGTGGCCTGTATCGTATCTATGTCTAACAATGGCATTATTCATATTGTAGTTAAGCAGCGCTTTTCTTTTAGCTGCGATTGCTGGTTCGACTTTTGTGATTCCAGCTTCTAACCAGTCTGGATTCTGCCTCTCTCTCTTGCCGAAGGTGTCCATGGCGGAGTTGTAGATGGCGCCACGAATGTGATTCCACCTCTCTTCAGCGCTGTTTGTGGGGCAGTCCCGAGGGGCCTCTTCTGTAGACTCGGCAAAGCGCTTACACAAGTCTGGCATTTTTGTCCTGGCTGTCTTGATACGTGGACGACCTTTCTGGTTGGAGCGGTGGATCCGTTTGGGCTGCAGACGCACCTTGCTACCAACCAACGAATGGTCGGCGTCGCAGTCAGCGGCGGGTTGTGAGGACGCAGTTGAGCGAGGATCTTCTGGTGATAACGAGGTCCAGCTGGCGCCAGTGACTTGATCTAGGGTGACGCCAGGATACTCTGTGTTGAGGCTTTGTGGCGAAGAACGTGTTGGTTACATAGACGTCGTGGTAGGAACATCTCTAGAAGCCTTTGACCATTCTCGTTGAGTCTGACGACGCCAAAGTGGCCAATGCTGCGGGGACAGGATTCTTGGTCAGCTCCCACACGAGCGTTGAAATCCCCAAGCAGGTATAGTTGTTCTGTGGCTGGGATCCCTCTGATGGTAGTCTCAAGCTCCTCATAAAACTCATCCTTGGTCTCAGCCGTAGAGCTGTGTATGGGAGCGTAGATGCTCAGGATATTGATTGGGCCAGAAGACGTTGAGAGTCGAAGAGAGAGGATTCGAGGTATTCCCTTTGATGGCGGTTCCACTGAAGACAGTAGAGAGTTTCTCACTGCGAATCCTACACCATGCATGTGTGTGTATATATATATATATATATATATATATATATATATTTATCAACCACAGTGCAGAAATACCGATGGTGTAGTGGTCAAGTCACTACAAGCACTGGTCACGTGCTGTGCTGGCCTTGGTTCGAGTCCTCGTTCGTACCACGTTTCAATTTCTGCATGTGCCTCCACGGTATTTCCGATGTTGATGGCTTAGAATTAAAGTGCACTGTGGTTGATAAAAATGTATCTCTAGTCACTGGGACACATTCAGTGTTGTCCATATATATATATATATATATATATGTGTGTGTGTGTGTGTGTGTGTGTGTGTGTGTGTGTGTGTGTGTGTGTGTGTGTGTGTGTTGAGACATTGTGACAAATTGAAGTAGGTGGAAAAAGAGAGTCACGGGTCTCGTTCAGAGTTTATTACTTCAGAGGAACGAGACCCATGACTCTCTTTTTCCACCTTTTTCATATATATATATATATATATATATATATATATATATATATATATATATACATATATATAGTTATAGCCAACCGTGAATCGAATGAGACTTTCAAATCTCCCGCCGCCTAAGATCAGAGTTTTGAAACCGTCTCGTCCAACGTTGTTCATACGTACGACAACGTACGCCATACGTTCGGCTTGGAAGCATACCCATGAATCGTCACGTCACTCCCCACTCGACTATATAAAGGTGACCGGCCCCGAGTCGACTCGTCGGCTGGTGGAGTGTCAGCCCCCCCTCTAATTTTCTTATATATTCCACTGTGCACTTTATGTCCGGAAGGGTGCATTCACGGCGATGTGCATACGTGTTTTGCACAGGTATGTACATCTGGTGAATGTATGAGTGGGTGTGGCCAAGACCACACACACTCACACATTGAATCACCCCTTCCTACTTTTACTACTTTTTTTTCTTTCAATACGCATTAGTTCGCATCTAAACTGAATACTTCACACTTAACATCACGTAGGGTGCATTTACCGGGATGTGCATGCGTATTTCATATACGCATGCACATCTTGTGAATGTATGGGTGTGTGTGGTTGGGCCCACACACACTCATAAGTCAAATCACCCACCAAACGGACTCGCACCAAAGCCCGTGAGAGCTTCACTCCCGAATTTCATAGACTAGACCGAGTCGACTCACACTTATTCTCTACTCCCTAACCCCCGCTATGGACTTCACCTCCCTAGTCTCACCCCTTCGACGCTGTTGGTCGTTTCACCCATGTGTATAATTTGCAAGTATAGTGAGGCCTTATCTTGGACTTAAGTATTATTTCTTTTGTGTGTGTTTATTTAGGAAAGTGTATTGATGTTAGATCTCCCTGTGTACAGTGAGTTGTATGTACGTAATTGTAAAAACAGTAAATCTTTTTTTTATATATATATATATATAGATTATCTACGTTTTGTGCACACTTCCATATTAACCAACTTTCCTTATAACCGTGCTTATATCCCGGTCTATATGAGCTGTTAATCGGAACGTACCGTAATCTACCTCTAATCTCTCCACTTTGTCACGGATATGTTCCCGAACCTGAATTCGACTCACCCCTACACTCGGAGTTCGTTACATATATTCCTTCAACTTCTGCCAAACCATAGCAAGCCCGTAACAATATATATATATATATATATATATATATATATATATATATATATATATATATATATATATATATACATTCCTCTGAAGAAGCATAGAGCGAAAACCGGTCAGGAATAAACTCAGTAACTCGGAACTAGACCCGTGACTTCTTTTTCCACCTTCATCATATATATATATATATATATATTACAAAGGATTACAAACGCGCAGCATGCCGACAGGAGACCTTTTGGTCCATAACTAAGTCGGATGCTTCAAAAATTAATAATGATAAATAAAAGTATTAATGATAATAAATACATAAATGCATAGGTATAGTTAAATAATTAACAAGTAAATAGTAAATGATAATCAATTGACATATAACTAATAATGAATTTGAATCAAGCAACTAATAATAAACAGAGACAAATGACAACTGAACAAATATAAAATAAATGACAGTCGTTACAGCATCTTGGTTAGGTGTTTATTTAAATGATTCTTAAAGCTTCGAGCTATACTACATTGCACTGCCTCTGCAGGAAGATTATTCCATTCATTAACTACACGGTTGGCGAAGTTGTTTCTACTCGCTTCCAAATTAAATATATTTCCAGACAGTTTGGGACCATTGTTTCTTGTCGGATTCTCATTCAGTGTCATTTTTTTTTATGTCAATTCCCTTTAGAATCTTAAAAACCTGTATAAAGTCACCTCTGAATCTACGCTTTTTTAGGGAAAACAGATTTATATGTTTAGTCGAATTTCGTATGATTTATTTTATATTATATATATATATATATATATATATATATATATATATAGTGTGTGTGTGTGTGTGTACGTGTGTATACACAATCACACTCATGAGTGTACGTTCTTACGTGTCTTACGCTTGCATGTCCGTATATCTAATTACTCTTTCACACCATTTTTTTCTAAATCCCTTTAACGCTTATTAAAATCCCTTTAACTCTCGGGGGAGTTTTTCCCGACTGTGAGCTCACCTGTTGGCTGTTGCTCATTCGACACGCCATGAACGTGGCCTTCGTGTTTCGCCTAGAAAGAGTTGGACCCAATTAAGGATTATATATAAAAAAATAAAACGACATTTGTCTGAATACACGCTAGTTGAAATGGAGAACGAATTTGAAAAAAAAAATGGTGTTATGGAAATTTCCCATCGAATTGTGTGTGTGTGTGTGTGTGTGTGTGTGTGTGTGTGTGTAAATGATAATAAAAAGGGGATTCAGAATATTGAATTGATAGTGATACAGTGAATGTACAATTTAAGTTAATTTTGTGCACTATGGATGTATGAACGTGTGTGTGTGTGTGTGTGTGTGTGTGTGTGTGTGTGTGTGTGTGTGTGTGTGTGTGTGTGTGTGTGTGAGTGACGTGGGTGGGAAGAATCAGGAATCTTAGTCCGAGTTTATTCCTGACTAGTTTAACAACGAGTTTTTCCTCTGAAACTAGTTAGGAACAAACTCAAATTAACATCCCAGCGTTTCCCTCTTCCCGCTAAAGCTGAGGACAAGGGAGGAGAAGGGAGGAAGAAGAAGGAGAAAGGGTGAGGGGACTCGTAAAGTTGGCGGCACACTAGGCGTTTCTCGCTAGCATGCTACTTGCTTTTGCTAATATAGAAACGATTTCGTTTACAATATTCTAGACTTCCGAAAGAGTATCTCAACAATATGTCTAACATCTGTATAGGTTTAACTTGTCTCATTTCGTCATTAAGCTTCTCACTATATAAGGCAAGAGTAATTTGACATTTGACATTTTGGAGAGAGAGAGAGAGAGAGAGAGAGAGAGAGAGAGAGAGAGAGAGAGAGAAAATCGTAACCGAAGTAGTTTCTACTCGAGTAGCAGCTTCTCATTATATAAGGCAAGAGTAATTTGACATTTGAGATTTTGGAGAGAGAGAGAGAGAGAGAGAGAGAGAGAGAGGAGAGAGAGAGAGAGAGAGAGAGAGAGAGAGAGAGAGAGAGAGAGAGAGAGAGAGAGAGAGAGAGAGAGAGAGAATCGTAACCAAAGTAGTTTCTACTCTAAGTAGCAAAGACAAGTAACATGCTAGCCTTAACATGGAACTTCTTAGTGCCTTCTCGTGTCGTTATGACGTCATATCGTCATTCTTTTTCGAAGCGAGACAACCGTTTCTGTAGAAGACGAGAAAGAAACGTTAATTTCTCACTCCGATCAAAAAAATCAGTCAATCATCGCTATTTATACCATCAATTATTTTCCTCTCCTCTTCCTCCTCATCCTCATTCTATTCCTTCTTATCATCGTTCTTCTTCTCCCCTCCCCTCTTCCTCTCTCTTCATAGGTTCTCTGGAATACTTTGCTAATTGTCATCAACTTCTCTTCCTACTCTTCATTCTATTCCTTTTCATCCTCATTCTACCCCTCCTCCTCTTTATTCTTCTTCATAGGCTCTATAGAATCCCTTGTTAATCGTCACCATTTGTATCCCAGCCAACTTTCCCCATCAGTTTCATCCCAGCCATTGGGGGGCTATCACACTGGGCTTCTTCCACGTGAGTTCGTTCGAGTAAAAACGACTTTGGCTACAACATTTAATTTTTTTTCAAATCTCAAAATATCAAAATTATCTTCCCATTATATATAGCTAAGCAGAATGATGAAAGAGTTTGTAAACCTATATGAACGTTAGACATACTTTTGAAATGTTCTTAGATAAATCTAGATTTTTGTAAGCGAAGTCATATTCTAGTTATTCAAATGGAAGTTGGAGGTAGGATGTCGGATGAAAAATACCACCCAGTGTGATAATCCTTTTACGAGGGCGCCACGCAAGCAAGGCCATAGTCCCTCGTTCTCCGCCAAGACCTACAATAATTATCAAGGACTTCGTGAGGAAGTTCCTTGGGCCCCGGCACACTCCACCTACATCCCAAGGACTCCTTCCTGCTAATACAACATGTGGGTTCCCCACTCCCTTTCCCCTCCTACACCCACTCCTCCTCATCCTACTCTTCTCATCATCCTTCTACTGGTTTACCAATAGAGTGTATAATAAATAGAATAGATTTAGTAACCACGCAGACAGCGCTGAAACAATTGGTGGTTTAAGAGGTTACATAAATTTATGGATAGGGATAACACGTAGTATGGGACACGGAACTGCCTAGTGTAGGCCTTAGTCTCTTGCAGTCTCCTCCATTCTCATGTTCTGTTCACCTCACAAAACTTGACCTTCGGCTCGGAACCCGCGCATCAGAAAACGAAAGAAAATTAATGACGTCAAAAGATGAGAGAGAGAGAGAGAGAGAGAGAGAGAGAGAGAGAGAGAGAGAGAGAGAGAGAGAGAGAGAGAGAGAGAGAGAAAGAGAGAGAGAGAGTGAGTGAGAGAGAGGAACGATCCGTCAGTACTCACGAGAAAGCGGAGGCCCGACAGACTGAAATGTACGAAACGAGGATATAATTATCGTGAGATCCAGAAATACAGATCTCACGGAAAAAAGGGGGAAGCTTTCGGCCAACATGGAATGGGAGGAGGAACGTGCGAGATGTAGTTTCACTCACCAAGATCGATGGGGGGTTGTCCACTTCTTCAGAGAATTTTCTTCCCGAGGTAGCATTTTATCGCTGTGTCCGATTCACTTTATCACTTGAGTATTTTATTCCCGCACGTAATCATTTCTGATTCTTTGTAAGTAGAGTTGGAACCCTACGTATACGCGCGCGCGCACACACACACACGGGCTGGGAGTTGGATGTGTGTGTGTGTGTGTGTGTGTGTGTGTGTGTGTGTGTGTGTGTGTGTGTGTGTGTGTGTGTGTGTGTGTGTGTGTACGTGTAAAGTCACAGCATTACCCATAGATCGGTCATATACGAGCTCCGAGCTCTCTTCCGGGATGGAAATAGCTGTCGATCACAAGTCCGACACGTGGTCCAAGACCATGGTGAATCACATACACTTACAAAGATATTTAACGTTGCAAACTTTAGAATCTTTTGCCTTTCCTGTGGGTAATATTTGAGAATCACGCAAGCACGGGTACTTAACGTGAAACTTCCCTTGTCCAATAGCTTCTAACCTGTCATTACCTAACCTAACCATTCCATAGAATAAACAGATCTTTCGAATGCAAACAAGAAAAGTGAATAATGTTTGCGTGATACTGGAATAGAACCCATTTGTTCCTACTATATGCCTCAGCTGTGGGCCAAACACATGCTATGGTTATCTTATCAGTATCCTTACATCTTTGATCATACCGGAATGGCAGCATGTTCATAATTACAAAATACGTCCATAACCTAATCTTAAAATGCTAAATGCGCCATGTATAAAATTCACTACATAAGCTATTTTCAACCTGATCGCCTTCAATAGACCAAAAAATTCCCTCCGGCTTCGCTGAAACATAATAATGACCCCAACCATTACTTGCAAATCCTTTAATCAACTAATTATTTCTACTGAGGTAAATGAACGAAAACAACGGTATAAAAAGGAAAGGCATACATTAGGAGAGTACTGGAAGGTCCATGAACTCGTTAGTAAAGCAGGGAGGTGGTGAGGAGCTTACGCCAGGAGGCGCTGAGTAGCTGCGGCCGAAGCCATCACCTTTGCCCTCTTAAGCACTTTAGGGGGTTGTTGGGGAAGGTAACTAATAGTCACTGTTGGGAATCTTGAGGGAAATGGGAGTCCTGCTATGCTGTCTTAATATGATGACCTTCCCACCGTCATCCTTGCTATAGTCTTTGAAGGAAGTCTCAGTGGGCACTGCTTCCGGCTCGACCTGTTGCACCTCAAAGAAAACGGGAGATTTAGACTGTGTGTGAGCGAGAGCAGCCACCCTCCTCCCTACCATGGCAACAGGTGCTCCTTCACCCTTCGGCTGCCACGCGAAGCAGTTGTCGTTTCAACACCGCAACTTCCTGTGACTCCCCATTAGGGTAGAGGGGAGAAGGGGAACGAGGAAAGAAAAGCGCGGAGAGGAAATATGCACGGACTTGTTTCCCAACAGAGTGGTTAACGAATGGAACTGACTTAGTAATCAGGTAGTGAGTGCTGAAATATTGGGTTGTTTTAAGAGATGAGGTAACTTTATGAATAGGGATGACAGGTGGTAAGGGGCATGGAACTACCTAGTGTAGGCTTTATGGTCTCTTGCACTCTCCTTCATTCTTATGAAATGAGCCAGTTTCAGCCTTCAGTTTAGATTTCGTCTTCTCAGTTCCGTTAAAAGCCTTTTCTTGAAGGGGCTATCACACTGGGCTTCCAGGGGCTTCACCATCACCGACTGTTGAGAGTTCGTTCGAGTAAAAACGACTTCGGTTACAATATATAATTTTTCAAATTTCCAAATATCAAATTATCTTTCCGTCATATACAGCAAAGCCGAATGACGAACTAGGAAATTGCAAACCTATGCGAATGTTAGATGAAATATTCTTAGAGAAGTCTAAATTTCTGTACGCAAAGTCGTATTCTAATTATTGAAATGGAGGTAGGATGTGGGAGGAAAAATAGCCCAGTGTGTTAACCCTTTTTAGCAGACCCAAAGTTCCTAAACCACGTCATCAAGTTTGCCCGATTCGGATGAAGTCATCCCTCTCAAACATGACATATACTACGAAGAAATCATAAAAAGCACGTGGTATAGGACATTTGCAGAAACCACTGAAAAATCAATTGTGATCGAACTTTTTCGTCTATTTAAGTCATTTTTAAACACGGCCTTCCTTTTTCAGTATTATGTGGCTGAATTGATCAATAATTTCTCCACATGTGTCCCCCCTAACATTGTTCTACATTATATGTCATTTTTGCAGAAACCTCTGGGGAAACATAAACGGTGACCAAACGTTTTCGTCTATCTAAGACATTTTCAACGGTCGTGCCTTCGAAGATGTCTTCAATAGACAACGTTTAGTCCCAGTGGTTTTTGCAAAAATGACAATGTAGAACAATGTTAGGACACATTTAGAGAAATTCTTCTTCAATTCAGTCTTATAATACCGAAAAGAAAGCGAAAGGTAACCTATTAATGAATAACTGCATAATATGACCCTCTCTCTCTCTCTCTCATACACATACACACACACACACTCCATTGCCAGTTATTTTCTCGTTTTAAACTCTGGACCACATTTTTTCCTCTTTACGACAAAAGTCAAGTGCGATGGCAACCCGGACGAGCGAAATCGATATATCCTCCTTCATTTACGATCCATTCATCCACACACGCGCTCGCGTCGCTAGCAAAACGCTGCAGTTCCGAGTTCGTGCCCTGTTTACGGCATGGGAATTTATTATATTCATACTGCCAATCATTCACCGTTCCCCTTGAAGAAGACTCTGAGTGTGTGCCTGTGTAACGTCGCATTATTACTCTTAGATCGTAGGATATGACTCGACTCTCATCCAGTATGGTAACGACTGTCGATCACGAGTCCAACACATAATCCAATACCGCTGTGAATCCCAGACACATACACACACACACACACACACACACACACGACTCGATGGCGCGGTTGGTAGAGTCCCTGACTGTCACTACGGCGGTCCGGGTTCGAATCCTGCCCAGGACTGAAATATCAGTATATCTGCGCTTCGAGTCGTTACTCCAACTCTCGTGGGCGGGGAGTTGGGGTGTAAGTGTAAGGTCACAGCATTACCCCATAGATCGGTCATATGAGCTCTGAGCTCTTACGGGAGAGAAACAGTTGTCGGTCACGAGTACAACACGTGTTCCAAAGACCAAGGTGAATCACACACACACACACACAGACACACACACACACACACACACACGTGTGTTCGCAGGCACAAACTCAGAATGAATAACTAATCATTAACGACATCACCGCATTGCTATTAAAACCTTTAACTATTTGTTGGCTTTGAATGTCTTCCCCGATTCGACCTCGCTTAATCTTGCATTGACAGGTTCCCTATAATTCGCAGGCTTAAATAATGTGTATCGACGTATTAATGTCAGTTATCGAAAATGCCATCCAATGTATTGTCGATATTCGTCTCATCCATTATGACATGAAACAGAGTCGGGAGGAAGGGGGAGGTGGAGTGGCTTTGAATTAAAGACAAAAGAACTTGTTTCGTGGTTGAGGAATGTGAAGACAATAAAAGGTCATAAGAGCACAAGAACGAAGGAGACTGCAAGAGACCATAAGGCCTACACTAGGCAGTTCTATGCCCATTACCACCTATCATCCTCATCCATTATCTTTTTTTTTTTAACAACCAATAGTTTCAGCGCTCACTACGTTATCAAGTCTATTCCATTTGTTGACCACTGCTGGTAAACCAGTTCTTGCTTATTCCCTTCTTAAAAATCTAAAATTGTCCGATTTAAATCCATTACTGCCAGTCCTGCCCTGCTGTCTTAATATGGGTACTGCTTTGTTACGACAAGGTCATTGATTAATGATAGCTGACCCGATAAACAAAAACATGATATAGCCACAAGAAAAAATATATATATATTCCATCACAAACCTAACTCTCTCTGCAGTACCTACCGTCTCTTGAATTATTCCCAACATTCCGTTTTCTATGCTCATGGCTGGTGTGAGATAGAAAATGGACCTCCACTATGGGGAATGGATCCTTCACTCAAAATATATGTATATACACTTTTTTTTATAAACAGCGCACACTTCAACATTTATTAATAAGTATTGTTTATCAAAATACCTAACCTAATGACAATAATCTGCATATTTTAGTGTGGGTGGGGAGGTCTATTTTCCGCTATAGAAAATGAACCCCGGATTCAATTTCTGGGGGAGGGGGGGGGAAGTACATATTCCATTTTTTACCGGCCCTGTCTTGGGCCATTCTTTGCTACGTAACCAACGATAGCTGTTCACTAATTAGGTTAAGGATTTTTTTCCTTCTTTCCTCCTAAAAATGAATTAATTAGTCGTAGAAATCGGATTCAGAAATCGGTAGCAACATTTATGTATACAACTTTGGGCGACAGACTTTGGTAATAAATCAAATTGCATATGTTATTACTATGGATTGTTTACAAAAACGGAATCTACGTGACAATTGCTGAAAAGGAATATTACACACACACATATATGTATATGCAATAAAACACTAGAAACGTCTTTCGTGTAGAACGTGTGATTCCTTCCTTGTCCTAGCACTGAAATGTAAATATACGAAAGCGCTCTTTTCTGTTGGTTCATCTTTCTTAGTGGTTACTCCAGCATGTGTGTTACTACAAGTGAAGGGGTGACTTTAACAAATCCTGTGCGCAAGGCTCGCTCGCTATAGTCTTCTCCCTGGAAGAGGCATCTTCGTTCGTGACTGAGACCGTGCACCAGCAGCGTTTCCTACTTCGTCTTCCTCTCGTCTCCAAACTTCCAGACTGTCTGTCTTGCTGTCAGTGATTCGTTTTCTCTCCTCTGTTTGTCTGTCTCTGTATCACTCTTGCTGTCTCTGCCTGTATGGCTGTCTTTGCATCACCCTTGCTCTCTGTCTGTCTGTATGGCTCTGTACCACTCTTGCTGTCTCTGCCTGTATGGCTGTCTTTGTATCACCCTTGCTCTGTCTGTCTGTATGGCTCTGTACCATTTTTGCTGTCTGTCTGTCTGTATGCCTGTCTCTCTCTCTTCCTCTCTCTGTTTGTCTGTCTCTGTATCACTCTTGCTCTTCCTCTCTTCTTCTGTTTTTCTGTGCCTGTGACTGCCTTCCTCTGTTTGTCTGTGCCTGTCTGTCTCTACCTTCCTCTATCTCTCTCTTTCTATCTCTACCTCTTCTCTCTTTCACTACTTAGAATTTTGTACTAATTGTACTTACTCATTTATCTATTTATCTATTCATACACGTATATATTTGTCAGTTTATTTATTTATTTATTAATTTACATCTTTTCCTCCTTCATTGCCTGGTCTTCTCTGCCCTTGTTCTCTTGGTCGCTGAACAATCGCATTGTGTATAACTTGTTCATTTCATCTCATCAGACTTGTCAAGGGATAGAACTTGTATTAGCCGTAAGAAGAAAAAGAAAAAAATATTTGCCAAGAAGAAGAAGAAGAAAGAATTAGAAAATAACGAAAAACTACGAAATATAGGTCAACTATTCAGGAATTACGTAGAAAATAGCTGTGCTAGGCCATAAATAACAAAATAAAATGGATAAATAAAAATAAATCAATGGACAGAAAATACAAGTAATATAATTAAACGAATGAAATAAAATTCTTTCAAAGCTATTTCTTCTCTACCCCGTGTGTTTCACATATTTCCTTTGCTGCTCGAATATTTGTCATTCTATACAGTCATATGTATATGTACATTCACTCTGCGTATGTGTGATTCACCGTGGTCTTGGATCATGTGTTGGACTCGTGATCGACAGCTATTTCCCTCCAAGAAGAGAAGTCAGAGCTCATGTATGACCGATCTGGAGTAACAACCAGCAGCACAAGCGTCACTGAAATTATTTCAGCCCTGGGAGGAATTCGAACCCGGACCGCCGTAGAGGCAGCCGGGAACTCTACCAACTGCGCCACGAGTTGTTTGTGCGTGTGTGTGTGTGTGGAACTGCCAAGTGTAAAACTTATGGTCTCTTGCAGTCTTCTCCATTCTTATTTTCTGTTCTTCATTGCAAGATCCATATTTATTTTCTTCTTAAGATTAAACCTTTTACTTTTTTGCATTTTTAAAAATATTTATTCTTTTGTAGTTCCTTCATATATTTTGCGCAAACAAGATTAATCCTTATTTCTTCACAAAGGTCATAAAACAGCATCACGCTTCCCAAGGCAAATTTTGCGTATATGTATACTAAAGAACATAAGGATGGAGGAGACTGCAAGAGTCTATATGGCCTACACTAGGCAGTTCCATGTCCCTTATACCACCTGTCATCCCCACCCATAAAGTTCTCATCTTCTTTTAAAACAACCAATTGTCTTAGCGCTCACTACACGTCTATTCCGTTCGTTAACGACCTTGTTGGTAAACCACTTCTTGCCCATTTCCTTCTTAATCCTAAATGTGTCCAATTTACTAATAATGACGGAAAATACGCACAGTCATACGCACCTACGTCATTAGTTGTGGTGTGAATTTGAATATGCAGACCGTTAGAGTTTGAAACCGGATCAACTACCATCTTGTTAGTCAATTCTTCTCTAAAAGGCTCTACATCTCATACATACACAAACGCGCGCGCACTCGTACACACACGTACACACACACATACACACACTTGTATACCTTTACGTCGAAAGAGACGAGTACGAATAACGGAAATTCAAATATTTGAACAAGCGTGCAAATATATGCTCACGCAAGGATATTTCCTTAAAATTTAAGGAAGATTTTCAGAGTTTCCAGAGAATACAATTTTCTCTCTTTTTCTTAAGTTTTGATTCAAAAGAAATTCTGCATCACGAAGGTCTAAAATGAGATGTCATTACATTTCAAATAGAAAACAAACGACATGACGTCATTATGGGGTGAAAGAATACACTTGACCATTCGTCCCTTCCAACTATTGTGGCTCGTGGCAATTTACTTTTGAAATTATATTTAATTTCTTTCCGACAAATCATGACCTATTGTCACATTCAACTTGTGCTTGATACGGCCGTTTACCAAAATTATTCTCCTACACTCTTCCTAAGCGACCAATGTTTGTCTGTCGCCACTCATCCCAACATAATTACCTTCTCCAGTGGTACTCAAATATATATTGCAGATTCAATTTAATTTCTCGGATTTCTTGAGGTTTTCCATCCTTCCACATATCATCTCACGTGGTCTTCTCAATCTATTTTGTGTGTGCGATTCACCACCATGGTCATACATCACGTGCTGGACTCGTGATCGACAGTTATTAATCTCCCGGAAGAGAGCTCAGCGTTCATATATGACCGATCTATGGGTAATGCTGTGACCTTTACACGCACACACAACTCCCCGCCCACGAGAGTTGGAGTAACAACCCGCAGCGCAGCGATACTAAAATTATTTCATTCCTAGGCGGGATTTGAACCCGGGCAGCCGTAGTGGCAGGCAAGAAATGTAACTACTGCGCCACGAGGTGTGTGTGTGAGAGAGAAAGAATGTGTGTGTATGCATGTGACTGACTGTAACTAACTGCCACATTCATTATCACCATCAACGTTATTACAGTCGCTATCAACGTTATTACCGTCACTCTCAACAGTCATTGTTTCTCCCATCATCTTACTCTCAACCTTACACTCTACATTTACCCTACTCTCACTCTCACGGCCACTTAGTCAATGACACTTTGAGCGTGTCTGTGACTCCTGTGTCTACGATTTTGGAAATATGCTAATTTATATATTATTAATTTTTTGATTGAGATTGATGCGAGAATTAAGAAGTAGCCATGACCTGGTTTATCAATACGAGTGGTTACCGAATGGAATAGACTCTGTAACCATGTAGTGACCACTGAATCTACTGGTTGATTTAAGAAAAGATTAACTTTATGTATGGGGATGACAGGTGGTAAGGGACATGGAACTTCCTCGTGTAGGCCTTATGGTCCCTTGCAGTCTCCTCCTCCATGCTTATGTTCTTATGCGTGAAAACGTGAATATGCATAATGCATACACAAGAACCAGACCGCAACACACGTTAGGTAAACTATTGTGCCCAAGTCAACATGGAGAGGAGAGGAGAGGAGAGGAGAGGAGAGGAGAGGAGAGAGAGGGGGGTATAGGGAGAGAGGGAGGGAGGAAGGGAGGTGATGGTGTTGGTGGTGATGATTATGATGATGGTAATGGTGATGCTGCTGGTGGTGATGGTTCTGATGCTGCTGGTGGTGATGGTGGTGATGGTGATGATGATGGTGATGATGCTGCTGGTGGTGATGGTTCTGATGCTGCTGGTGGTGATGGTGGTGATGGTGATGATGATGGTGATGATGCTGCTGGTGTTGGTGGTGATGGTGATGATGTTGGTGATGATAATTACAATGATAATGATGTTGGTGATGATGATGTTGGTGATGATGATAATGATTATGATGATGGTGGTGGTGGTAATGGTGACCAAGATGAGGTTACAGTCCGATAGTTATTTTTTTGTTTGTCCTTTCTTCTTTCCAGACCTTTATTTGAGCCAGACTCCTTCGTGTTTAAGAGGGCCAATATACCTTCCTTTTTATAACCCGAAATTCGAAATAGGAAGGCGAGGATAAGGCGGGCAGAAGAAGGGAAAATTAACTTTCGGAATTTGGGAACAGAAATATACAGTCGGGTGGATCGTAACTATTTCGCGGTTCCGTGGTCGGTGCACCTTGCCTTCCTCCTTCCCCCTCCGTTCAACTCTCAACTCTCTCTGTCTATTTCCCTCTATCTCCCGCTGTCTCCCTCTCTCTGTCTATTTCACTGTATCTCCCGCTGTCTCCTTCTCACTGTCCATTTCCCTGTATTTGTCGCCCTCTCTCTCTCTCTCTCTCCCTTCCTTTGCCTCACTCTCTGTTTTCCTCTCTCTCCTCCTCTCTTTCTTTTTGTGCGTCTCCCTCACCCTCTCTCTCTTTCCTTGTATCTGTCTCCCTTCCTCTGCCTCACTCTGTCTTCCTCTCTGTCTCCTTCTCTCTCTCTCTCTTTATGCGTCTCCCTCTCTCTCTTTATGCGTCTCCCTCTCTCTTTTTTTTTTTTTTTTTTTTTTTTTTTTTTTTTTTTTACGAGGAAAGCCAAGTTCGAGGCGGAGGTAAAAGACAGAGGAGACTGTCGATAGGAGATCAAATAAGTTTGCGATGGGGATTTGCGTGTCTTCGGTCCACAGAATCCTGGCCGCACATCAGGTTTGAAACGCGAAGCTCCAGGTTAAAACGGATGGCGGTCGCCCTCGTGTTTATGACGGTGGCCGTGGTGGTGGTTGTGTTGGTGGTGATGGTTCTAGTGGTGATGTTTGATGGTGATGGTTCTAGTGGTGATCGTGGTGGTCGTGTTGGTTGTTGTGGTGATGGTGATGTTTGGTGATGGTAGCCGTGGTGGTGATGGTGACAGTGGTGGTGGTGATGGTGATGTTTGGTGGTGATGGTAGCCGTGGTGGTGATGGTGACAGTGGTGGTGGTGGCGATGGTTGTGATGGTGGTAGTGGTGATGGTAGCCGTGGTGGCGGTTATGGTGATGGTGGTGTTTATGGTGATGGTTATGGTGATGGTAGCCGTGGTAGTGATGGTGGTAGCCGTGGTGGTATTTATAGTGATAGTGGTGGTGTCAATGGTGATGGCGGTGCGGGCGTCTGTTGCGATGGGGATAAAGACTGCTGTGGTGGTTGTTACATAAGAATGGAGTCCGTGAGAGACCCTAAGGCCTACACTAGGTAGTTCCATGTCCACCTTTCACCCCTATCCATAAAGTTTTCTAACCTCTTAAATCAACCCACAGTGTCAGGGCTCACTACATCTCGGTTGCGATGAGACAGAATTCGATGGACGTGGAGAAAGTGACGAGGTGCGGGTGGCTGCTGCCATCAGGAAAGATTGCAGGGGCTGTTGTTGTTATTATTGTTGGTGGTGGCTGTAGTTGTGGTAGTTGTTGTTGGTGGCTGTAGTGATGGGGTTTGTTGTTGGTGGCTGTAGTGATGGGGGGGTGTTGTTGGTGGTGGCTGTAGTGGTGGGTGTTGTTGTTGGTGGTGGCTGTTGTTGTTGGTGGTGGTGGTGGCCATGGTGGTGCTGGTGGCGGCCATGGTGGTGCTGGTGGCGGCTGTGGTGGTTGATGTTGATGGTGGTGGTGGTTGTTGTTGTTGATGGTGGTTGTTGCTGTTGTTGTTGGTGGTTGTTGTTGTTGTTGGTGGCGGCTGTGGTTGTTGGTGGTGGTGCTGGTTGTTTTTGGTGGTGGCTGTTGTTGGTGGTGGCGGTGATGGTGGTGGTGGTAGCGGTGATGGTGGTGCTGGTGGCGGCTGTGGTTGTTGTTGTTGTTGGTGGTGGTGGCTACTGTTGTTGGTGGCGGCGGCCATGGTGGTTCTGGTGGCCGCTGTGGTTGTTGTTGGTGGCGGCCATGGTGGTGCTGGTGGCGGCTGTGGTGGTTGTTGTTGTTGATGGTGGTGGCTGTGGTTGTTGTTGGTGGTGGCGGCCATGGTGGTTTTGGTGGCCGCTGTGGTTGTGGTTACTATTGGTGGTGGTGGCTATTGCGATAGAGTGGCCGTGGTGGTGATAGTGGTGATGGTGGTGCTGGTAGCCGTGGTGGTAGATGACCCAGTGACAGTGGTGATAGGATTGGTGATGGTAGTGGTGATGGGATTAACGGTGGCGGTGTTTGAAAATATGAAGTTGAAAAATGAAGAAAAACAAATTTACGTATTGGAGATGGACAAGGCCGAGAAACCCGAAGAGGAAAAAGGCAAAAGAAGTTGACGACCTGATGCGGGCCCTAGACGACCAATATTATTGCGCAATATTCTGTATTGCACAATAGTACCGACTGCTTCGTCGACACCCTCTGTCATTTGGGTTGTGCCCAAGGGGTTCCGGAGATCGGTACCCCCTGCTCCATCATAAACTACTCCTACGCCGTCAATAATTTTGCACTATACGGAATATTGCGCAATAATACTGATCGTGTAGGGCACGTTTTAGAGAACTTACGTAAACAGAGACTGAAACACAAGTCGAAACAAATAAAATGCACAACATAAAACGAGCCACCCAGAGCAGAAGGTCACAACCGCAAGACAAGGACCACAAAAGTGCTCGAGGACAAACTCGAGGTGAAGTTTGCGAAGTCGCGTAATTCTCTGCGTGCTCGAGTGGGGGGCGACCGCCTAAAACTAACGTCGCCACTAGACACTAAATCTAAACTGCATAGAACAACTTTGCCTAATATATACGCTATATACACACATACAATTATATATGTATATGTATATATATGTATATATATATATATATATATATATATATATATATATATATATATATATATATATATATATATATATGTATATACATCACCTGAACAAAATGTAGTGGCGCATTTGTAAATAATAATCACGAAGGACCCACAGTTGGCATAAAAGGAAACTTAGAAAGTATAACTTCTAAAGTACTTTTCAGAAGAGGGCTATAGCTATTAGCCGAAATATAGAAGTTATACTTTATTCATGTTTCCTTTTATTCCGACTGTGGGTTCTTCGTGATTACATATATATATTTTTTTTTCCAGAAACCACCGGGAAAAACATACCGAACGTTTTCGTCTATTTATGAAAATGTCTTAAATAGACGAAAATGTTCGGTATCTGTTTTTCAATTTCCCGGTGGTTTCTGCAAAAATAGTTTATCACGTGTGTTTTGTGATTTCTTTGCATATATATATATATATATATATATATACATATATATATATATATACATACATATATATATACATATATATATATACATACATATATATATACATATACATATATATATATATACATATATATACATATATACATAGATATATATATATATATATATATATACATATATATATATATATACATACATATATATATACATATATATATATACATACATATATATATACATATACATATATATATATATAATATACATATGTGTATATATATATATATATATCATATACATACATATGATGTTTAAAAAATGTGTATTGACACTAGGGAGAGCAAACGTGCCCCCCCCCCTATATTTGTGCTTTATAAAAAGTGACGCAGCTTGGCATTATGGGCGTTCATTGGCGGGAACTTGCTACATGGTTCCACCAGGGATCCCACACAATTACGCTTTTATACAAGGCTAACACACAATCAATCATAATTTTGTATACAATTATATATGATAAATACAACATATTTGACAAGTGCCCACTATACGCATTATATATAATATATATATATATATATATATATATATATATATATATATATATATATATATATTCTCTCTCGTGATATATCACGAAAGCTCTTGAGAACTATAGTTTCTCTTCCCAATTCCTTTGTGGTTATCAGCAATTTATTGGATTACGTGGTTCTGTAATTTTTGCATACATGTACATATATTTATAATTGTTTAAAAGCACTGATTACAAGCAATACGTAATAAGAGTAAATAATTACATCATAATCATTTCTATAATCCACTCTAGCTGTTTTGTCTAGATCATAACAATAAACGACTAATTAACCACTAGATAATGAATGAGGGGTATAATATCAGCGCACATTGTAAGCTGTGGAATTTGACTGTTTTAATTAGAAATTTAATTTTAGTCATCAACGAAACCTGTCCAGGATTAGTCGATAGGTTGGACGATATATATTGTCAGTGACACATCATTAGCCTTCGTGCTCATCCACTTAAAATAAAAATAAATAAATAAATAAATAAGAAATATATATATAATATAAAAAAAATAATAATAATATATAATATAAGGTAAATAAAATAGATTATATACGAAATAATAATAAATATAAACAATAATAGTAATGATAATAAAATAAATAATAACTAAATAAACAATTAAATATTAAATAAATAATAACTAAAAATAAACAAATAAATAATGATAATAAAATAAACATTGAAAGAAGAAAAATAAAACATATGATGAAAGCGTGTGGCAACACGCCACTACAAATGATGACTTCCCGGAGTGATTAATTACTGTATAGTCCAGCAGCCGTCGCCTGACCTGCCGGAGTGGACTACAGTCCAGCAGCCACCGCCGCAGTCGCCGTGGACCACCCCTGCTCTGACGCCGCGCCGTCGCCGCCGCCGCAGTTGCCGTCACCGCAGTCGCCGTGGACCACCCCTGCCCTGCCGCAGTCGCCGTGGACCACCCCTGCCCTGCCGCCGTCGCCGCCGCTATCGCCATGGACCACACCTCCCCTGCCGCCGTCGCCACCGCAGCCGCCGTCGTCACCGCTGCCCCACCCGCTGTCGCCGCCGCCGCAGTCGCCGTGGACCACCCCTGCTCAGCCGCTGCCGCAGATCCTCTGCCCTCAACGCCCATCTTCACAACGCACAGTGGTCAGATATCCCCCTTCTTCAGCTAAAGTTGATGTGACAATCTTTACCAAATTCTACTTGTGTCTATTGTGTACCAAATGAAATACTTGTATAAGTGTATACTTGAAAATAATGCGTCAGGTGGCTGGGAAAAAATAAAGAAATTAATTACGTTATATTTATGTTTCCCAAGAATCCAAAGCGTGCTTATGAATAACTCTCGAAAAAGGCGATAGTAACATTAGAGCTCAATTATTACATATGCATCTCTAAAACTCGTTTCTGATTGATTATATAAATATATATTTTTTCGCAAAACTGATGAAATAATGTAGTTGACGGAAATGAATCAGAAATCAATCAGAAATAAGCTAACTTACATATTCATCAATGTAATAATGTTCTTGAGTTGCAATTTTCCGCAAAATAACATAAAAACGGCATTTAAAAACCTCTGGACCCAGTCCTGCTCGAAGAATTACTTTAAATCTACCGCTCGCAACTCGAGCTGCTGCCTGTGTACCGTTTTCTTTCATATGTCAACAACAGCTGATTAATGTGAACACACTTCTACAGGTGAACTCGGTTTTTCGATAAATACAACTGGTATAGTCTATTTTGATGTTATTTTTTTGTGAATTAATGATCATTGTGTACTGTAGCTGCGTGAGAGCAAATGTTGTTGATAAATAACCAAAAGAAGACATTCTAGGCCAACGAAATAGAATATAATCAAATTAGATTTCATAATAGTCACCCATCAAAATAACAAACATTATGTGATCAGAGAAAATTGTGTTTTTTTTTTTTACACGATTACTTCGCAATATTAAAGTGCCAGCGTCTTTGTTATTTTCAGGCATGAATGCAATCAGGAAAGTGGGTGTTGCGACCGAATATTTAAACAATATAAGAACTTCCACTTTAGAAAGTGCCATTGACCAGATAGTGATAAACCACCAGCAGACATACGGACACACAAAAACTATACCAGAAAATAAAAGACAAAACCTAATTAGGGACTTCAATGCAAGATGGAGGAAAAGTTATCGTTGCAGAAAAGCATTTTTGAGTAAAAATGAAAAGTGGCTTAGAACAGGAATAGAACTACTTGATACAGATAATGAAATAAATGATGGAGATCCTCCTCCCGTAATTGTTGTTGATGATGGGGGTCCCAGGAACTATGGTATGGATATGGGAAGACCTACAACCCCATTTTCTGAATGTAGTGAGTGCTCAAAACGTAGGAAAACTAAACATCTTAGAGAAAATTCAACCGAGGAATTAGCTTATGCAACGCAAATGAAACTGAGACAGGAGGGAAAGTCTGCATCAGCCCAATTATGTGTACAATCTACATCACCAGAAAAGGCAGCGGATATATTGAGAAAAGTGAATGAAACAAAAGAATCTTTTGTTTTCTCCATTAGAAGCCCTAAATGTTGTAGTTACTGCTTATCTTAGTAAAGATAGCTGTGTTTTTTAAAGGCAGACACAGAGAAAAAGGGCGTTTCATGTATCCACCATATGAACAGATTCTCACTGAAAAGAAACATTGCTATCCAGAAGGTATCTGTGTTGCCGAGTTTGAGGCAAAAACCCCTCTTCAAAATGTGTTAGATCATACTGTGAAGCGTCTGCTGAAAGATCACGAAAGTGCTATTGACTTATGTTTGGAAAATGGTAGTGTGCAAGGCAAGAAGAAAAAGTGTCTTTGGAATTAATAACAAAATATGGGATTGATGGGAGTGGGGACCAGGCCTTGTATTCAATGAAATATGATCTGAGTGAACATAGTGATGTTTGTGAGACAAGCATTGTTTCTTCGTTTGTATAATCCTGTACGGTTATGTCTCAGTGGATCAAATAAGGTTTTTGGCAGAACTCAGCACCCTCATCTCCCTATTATTGTAAACCAATCAATCTGAGTTTTAAGAAAGAATCAGCAGACCATACACGGGAAGAAATATCACAGCTTCAGAAAGCAATAGAAAATCTTATACCAACATTAACTGAAAAGACTAAAGTTCATCACAAGATGTTGTTAACCATGGTTGATGAGAAGATTTGCCAGGCCCTCACACACACTCCATCTGCAGCGTCATACTACATATGCAAACCGAGGACTAACCCATCAGGCATGAAGAAGTTAAAGGATATAGAAGAATATGGATTATCCCCTCTACATCTTCTCATTAACTCGATGGATACCGAATGAAATTAAAAACTTGGATTGTAAAAGATAATGCGAATAAGAAGATATACAACGACGAGAAAACAAGAATATACAGAGAACTGAAGAAAGATCTCGGATTGAATGTTGACAAGCCAACTTAGGGATCAGGAACAACGAACACTGGAAATACGACAAGAAGATTTTTTGCTAATTCTGAAAGTGTATCGAAGATAACTGGAGTAGATGTTTGGCTTATACATCATTTTTCGGTTGTACTCCGCACTTTAAATTCAGGCTTCGAAATAGATAGTGATAAATATGATGTATATGCCAAGGACACCGCAAACCTTTTTGTACAGTTGTATAGGTGGTATTATATGCCAGTGTCCGTACACAAAATGTTGATGCATGGGAAACAGATAATAGAAACTCTTTGCATACCAGTTGGCCATGCATCTGAAGAAGGACTAGAGGCCACTCACAAGCTTCTTAGAAATGCTAGGCATCATCATACATGCAAACAATCCAGAATCAGGTCGAACACTGATTTAATACACTGGCTATATTTACTATCAGATCCTCTTTTAGCCGGACTAAGAAAAAAGAAATCGCCTCACAAGAATGATCAACTACCTACAGACGTGTTAGCTCTACTTATGTCCCCTCAGGTGTAGAGAGAGTATGTGTATGTATGATAGTATTGGTGATAAGAGAGAGTGAGTGTGTTTGTGTGAGTCTGTGTGGGTTAGAGTGTGTGTGGGGTGGGGGGTGAGAGTGAGTATATGTGGGGGATGAGAGTGAGTGTGTGTGTGTGTGGGTGGGTAAGAAAGAGAGTGTGTATGAGTGAGTGTTTGTGTGTGTGTGTGTTTTGTGTGTGTGTGTGTGTTTTGTGTGTGTGTGTGTGTTTTGTGTGTGTGTGTGTGTGTGTGTGTGTGTGTGTGTGTGTGTGTGTGTGTGTGTGTGTGTGTGTGTGTGTGTGTGTGTGTCACAGCGAAAAAAAAAACACGGGAGCGACGTGCGATTTCGCTCGGGAAAGTTCCAATGTCGCTCTCGCAATTCCAATAGCGGGAGCGGGGGCGGGCCCCCCCCCCCCCCCAAAAAAAAAAAAAAAAAAAAAAAACGCTCCCGCGGCAAGATTCAACGTTTTTCATGCATTATCCATCATTTGGCAATCCCTGAATCCCATCACCATTGATGAAAGGATCAGAGCAAACACAACTTACCCGTGATCAATCATTGCATTATCAATCGATATAAACGCAACGCATCAAATTTAATTTGTTGATGTACGTACGTATGTGTACGCGGTATAGCTGCTAGAGTTCAATGGCTTACCTAGCCTAGCTTCGTATCAGCTGCATGCGCGCGTATACTAGTACATGTTGACTAGACTCTACACGACTATCTTGCTAAATAATGTCGCTGGTTGTGAATCGCATGGTTCCTGTATGCAGGGAAGTTCATTGGTTGCATGCAGCTAGCTGCCCAATCAACGCGCCGACTACATGTACAATGCACCATACCCAATACCATATCACCGCATGCATACGTACACTGTACATATGTAAACTCGCTCGAGGCCTAGGAGGGAAACTGGTAAATCCCATTTATAACCTCGTTCGCGTATTTATGAGAAAACAAAATAGAATCAAATGTTTGGTTAGTGATTGAAAGTAAATAAATTTAAGTATGAATATGAACATTTGATAATTATATATTTAGTTCATGAATATGGATCTTTGGAGGGAGAATAAAAAATTCAAAAATAAAAAATAAATATTCCTTAGCTAGCTTAGGTTTACGGTAGCTAGGTCTACGTTCGTACGTCACGTCCATGCCAAACTTTCGATGATCGTACATCATGGAGCGATTTCTAGTGAAGCGAGCGAAGATGAATGAAGATGGTTTGCCCTCAGATTCAGTCTTTTCAGAATCGAGGGAGAGTGTTTTGACGGCAGGAACAGCTTCTGGACCAGCAAAGCCTAATTCAAACTCTACGGGCAAGGGCCAAGGAAAACGAAAACCAGTAAAGCATGAATCTACTATACGCTCGTGGAACCTAGATTGGCTTGAAGTGGATCGGGGCAGTGATGGTACTCTAACGGTGTACTGCAAGGCTTGTGCATTTCCACCCCCTACCACTGCCAGTGGAAACAGAGGCGCTGTGTCTGCCGATCAGTTTCAACTGGGAAACCAATATGTTAAGAAATCGAACCTGCAAAAACATGGCTCTGGAAGTATCAAAAATGGCTCTGTTGAAATTAAAAAAGGCTCTGGAAAAAAAAAAGTATTTTTTCCCTGGTGTGTCATTGTGGATGAGAGAGGGAGTGAGTTAGTTTTTGTGTGTGTGGAAGACATTTAACAATAATTATAATTTTGTATATTTTTATTGTTCCATTATACGTATACTCTATCATCGTAAATGTGTATATAGTTTTCCTTGTCAGACTGATTGACAACTGGCATTCAGAATATTCCTTGTGGTTTGTATTAAGACGAAAGCTTGTGTGTGTGTAAGTGTGTGTGTGTGTGTGTGCGTGTGTGTGTGTGTGTATGTGTGACATTTACCGAAACAAAGCGTATGCATAATTGTTCAGTGAAACTATGAAAACAAAATAAAATAAACGGAAAGTACTTCACATTGTACAATTTGAAAATCTTTTATTTGTGTCCTGTAATGATTTACAATCATTTACTATCAAGTATATTTTCATTCGCCTATAAGGCATTTACATCCTGTAAACATGAACAAAATAGAATTTGTTAGATACCGAATATGAAGAAAGAGCATCTCAATTTTAAAAATTAATCATCGGACTATACAGAAAACATAGATGTATAACGTCCCTAGACTTTTGTTCCAGAAAATGGGTATTCAGACCACTGTGCGACGCCCCAACCATCATGGACCAGCCTGTTCCTATCACAGCGGACGTGGTTCCTATGTAAGTACCCACCGACCCAATCCAGCAACCTGCAACCCTATTTGCCGGCAGTGCCTTTCCTCAGTCACGACCCGACTGTGTGGTTCAACATCCTGGAATGTAATTTCCGGTCCTCGCGCATCTCTTCTAGCCTCGCCAAATTCAATAACGCCTGGTCCTTCTCCCTCCGGACGTCCTTTCTCGTGTATCTGACGCTATCTCTACAGCGTTAACATCCCAGACTCCGCATGAAGACTTAAAAGACGCTATCCTTGCCCGATTCCAGTAATCCGTCGCTACACGCCTTCAAGAGCTTCTCTATGAGGAAGAACTAGGCAACAAGAGACCGTCAGACTTACTACGCCGCATGAGGAATCTCCTGGCAGACAAGTACGACACGCTCGACAAGACCCTTTTTCTCCAGCTGTTCTACCCAAGGTAAAACGAATACTATAAGGTAAGTTAGCGGGGGGGTGAGGGAAAGCCAGAAAAACCTCTCCACTGCGCAGGTAGATGATGACGTCAACGGAAATATCGAGACCAGGGTTCCGCGGGTCAATAGCTGTCAGTCACTCGCACACCAGTGTGTGGAGCGAAGCTCCATCTTCTGATGAAAGGGGTAGAAGAAAAGGAAAGTTGATGACACCATCAAATGAATTGTTTGAACAACTAAAAGTAATGGAAAAATTATTTGATTGCTGCCATGGCAAGAAATCACTGAAATCAGGGAGGAAAGCCATCAAAAAGTTAACTACATTAATATGTAACGTGTAAACTTGCCTGAAGATGTTGTACACTACTTTGTTAGGTGCAGAGTTTATTTTAGAATAAGAATTCTTAACGGAGAAATTCAAAGATTTAACAAAATTAAATATAAACTCACAAAACACATCAGATAATGAAAGAGTGCTTCAAATATATATATATATATATATATATATATATTATATATATATTGTATTCATATATGTAATTAAAGCATTACAAATGTCTGTATAAGTACATAATTGACAATGTATAATTGTAATTGTCACTTCAATCTTTGTCCCATAATGGTTCTCTCATTCCTCATAGTCTCTTGGTCCCTTGAATACATCAACTGTCTTGCTATGGCATTCACTAATACTCTACAAAACACCTAACCTTGTCTCTTCTGCCCGCCTATCTTATCCTCCACACTTGTCATTTCTTCCTCTCTATTTAGTTTTGTATCACTATTTTCTCTGCACCTACTGTAATTGTTTAATCAGACAAAACCTCTGTTGAAATTTACTTTCATTAATTTTATGGGTGAACATGGTCTGTTTTGTTTGGACCAACTGATTTGTGTAGGTTCTTAGTTATGTTGTTAACTACCTGTCTTCTGCTATTTCTTCCACACACCTCCTTTATCATAGCACATCTCCCTCTCTGTATCTTATGATTATGACATTATTATTAATTTCTACATAATTAGTTCATACTGTATTGGATTGAAATACAACTTCTTTTTAACTTTATTGAAATATATTGTTATGCACGAGTGCATTTTTTCTATGATAAACTATGTATTATGTAAACTATGTATTGTGTATGTATTATGTACAATGTATGAAACCATGTACTATGTAAGTTTAGTGTCCCTTCGCCTCCATCGACTAGTGTCGTCTGCTAGGTGATACGTTGTTTGGAGCTACGATGAATGTATTCCTTGTATTGTGGTGTAGTATGAATGCTTAACCGCACTAGTACATGAATAATTATATGTAATCGTCATGTACAGTCTGATATAAAAACTTGTATCTTGTAACGAAGAATGTGGATGCCTTTAGGTTTGCTGTATTGGTGGCCGAATGTGACGAGGGCGGTTGGCCAGGTGGGTTTTTTAGTTTGCCTGGAGGGACCGAGCTTGTAAGAACTGGTGAGAATACCCTGTGTCAAGTAAGATTAAACATTTTGATTCCAGTGCAGTTAGGTCTCTAGTGAGTAAATTAACTTTGATGATTATATTCCGTGTGTACCTATGTCTATATGGTAATGGTTATAATTTTCCAAAGATCTTTATTTTCTTAAATACTCTTGTTGAAAGCTGCCGGCTTTTCCGTGTTTCAGTTCTCATTCGCCGGCAGCATCTTATTCTATATTGGAATCGTTCTGTACATGCTTAAGCTTCCATTTATAATTAAATCTATCTTCCTTTGTTGCTCTTTATTTGAAACAATATAGTGGAATGCTCAAGAAAGAGTTGATTGGTAATTACACAGAACTTAAGGGCCCAAGTCCTCTCTCATAATCCGGACTTTGTTACGCCATATTGGGGCCCTCAATTAGAATACTCGGATCATCGTGCCCTGGGAAGTCATGGCATAACAATATGTAAATGGTGTCTACATGATGCTATGTTATTCATACTAAAATACAATTGTGTATTATCGGCTGAAAGAAACCTGCACAGTGAAGCTATAGCGGTAATCCCCTACCACACTCCTGGCAAAATGACCACTTCCGGAAGGGTGAGTGTGGTTGGACATTCCGCACAAATCATCAGAAATTTAAAATTCCCGGCTCTGTGCAGGGAGCGGATGCGTTGACAACCCCACCTCCCCCTCCCTACCCCTCACTCTTGGAAGGCTAGTCAACCGTCTACTTCATTTGCTCTCGCGGAACCAGACGAATCGGTCACTCCACGACCCGCCTTGTTATTCATGACGGTGAGTCTGGTTCCTGCTTGTATTCTCGTAGGGAGCCCTCCCTGTTCTCCTGCAGTTTTTCCCCTTCGGTGTTGTGCCCAGGCACCGTTGGGACAGCCCTTTTTACCCCTTCTATGATTATCATTATTCTATTTTCAGACCAAACGCTTGTGTGTTGAATCCGGCTGCACAGCCAGGATCTCTTCAGACGGCCACAACCATTGTTCTCACCATGCCCCTTGTTTCTCACAAGCTGGCTTTAACCCTCTAGCCTGCTCGGTCTGTAAAGTGTGGGTTGAGGAGATTCGTGCTGCTCCTCCAAAAAACCGCTCCAAGCTCGCTGCCCTTTAACTCCTTCGGGGGGCATGGCAGAGAATTCGGAAATTGAAATCCGCCGACGACCCCCCCCCCCCGTGGTGTGGACGGATCCGACGCTAGGCGTGGAATTGGGCCTCGTACGCCCTCGCCATCCGTCTTCCTATGTCTCCGAGACGTCCGTTGGTGTACAACCTGGGCCTCTCGGAGGACAAGGGGACGAGTCTGATGCTGCGGAGTATGGCGCCCCTGAGGGTCATCAGGCCTCTCAGCAGCCCCATACCTCCGACCATCAAGGGTCCTCAAAATCCTCACGGCTTGCTTTGTCAAGCAAACCCACGAACTCGTCTTCCTCCCGAGGTCACTCATGTAAACCCGGCAGGAAATCACGCTCGAAAAAGAGGTCTGCCTCACCAAAGAGGCCTAGGACGCTCAGCTCGTCCCCACCCTCCACATCCTCTCCTTCCAGCTCACCCTCCCTACCTCGCTCTCCTTTTCCTCGCCGTAAATCCCACAAGGGCAAGGAGTCGGAGGAGGGAGCGAGGGGAGAGGGAACACTGGCTGCCCAAGTGGCTGCCCTCCTTCCGTCCCTGATAGGCCCCGTCCTCGACTCTGCCCTATCACACTATCCGGCTTTTCAGGCCGCGCAGACCAGAACGTCCCCCTCTCCAGACCAACCTCCTAATAAGCCTCCGGCTCTGGCCCCCTCTTCCACACTCCCTCCTGGTCCTTGCCTCCGCCAGGTATAGGACTGGATGGACCCTCTCATGAGGAGCCCCCCAATCAGACGACCGTCGGGTTGGGGGACGGGGTGGAGGACCACCACAGTTCTTCTTTACCTTATCCTCCTACCACGACGGACTCTTACGAGTTCCGCCCCTTCTCATGGTGTGACCTTCCCCAGTCCTGGGAATACTCGTTTGGAGAAGATCATAAGCTAGCGGCCTGGTCTCCCGACTACTCGCTACCGGAGGGATGGAGGAGAGATGACGTAATCCTAAAGTGGGCCAACGACGCGGAGGGGGCTAAGATTCTGTATAAGATTCGACCCCTCTCCGCCCCGGCCTCCACGCCCTCCAGGGTCTCCACCTCTAACACTCTGGACGCGATAGGTGCTCTCCTGGAGAACCCTCGTTTAAACCCGGAGGGGCATATGTTTGTCGACAGGTCGGGGGATTCGCCGGCGGTAGCACTCTCCCCAAACGCCTGGTTCCCGCAGGAGAAAGGGGAGAAGGCTTTAGACATCCCTGCTCTCTTCGAGCGGGCCCAGGACCAATCCAAGACAGCTCCTACTCGACGGCATATCCCTTCATCGTTCCCCGTCGTCCTGGCACCACCCATCGCGCCGGAGGGCCTTCACGATTGCCTATGGCACTCGGGCCGGGACCCCGTCCTCCCCCATCAACTTGGTGAGCCGGAGGCTAAGTTGCTGACGACGGAGGCCTCGACCAGACAAGACCTCGCCTCCACCATCTCGACCGTCACGGCAATCGCGATGATGAGGAACTGGCTGAGGACGCTCGCCATGAGCTTCGAGGACTTCCCGCGGGAAGAGTTGAGGTGAGTGGGATACTTCAATCTACACAGAGGGTCCAGACCCGTCCTGGCGAGAGACGCTCAGGGAACGTCTTCACCCAGGACGAAGCCTCTTGACTAGCGCCCGAGGACGAGGTCGCTCGGAAACGACCTCGGCCTCGCATATATGTTGTTATACGTTCTACAATTGAATGATTTGACTTTACTACACCCTCCGGGGATCGGAATCCTCCTTGCCCTACTAATTTGATTCTCGTGTTTTCTGTATACAGAGACACCCTGGCGGCACTCTCTACCGTGGCAGAGGGTACAGCCAACATGGCGTCATCAGCCCTACCCCCGGCAGCGAGGGCCTTCACCGCGGCTCGACTGGCAGCTCGTCAGTCTGCAGCGCGGTCGGCTCCGGAGATAGCTCGCCGGGGCGTGGTGAGGGCAGCTCCCCTGTCCCGCGGTCTGTTCGACCAGGAAGCGACAGACCGCGTATTCGCTACGGTCCCGACTGTCATCCAGATCCAACCACCCACCCGAGACCTCGGCCCTTCCCTGCTCACAGATCCCACTCTCTATCCAGGCGCCCGCCCCCATACGCACGCCTACAACAACAACAACAACAACAGCGGGCATACCGTCCACCACCCACAGGGAGGATCAACCAGCGCCCGCATCAACAACAGCCCCAGACATTTCGGCGCCAACAACCGCAACACCACACCTCCTCCCAACCCCAGAGGACCACCAACCAGCGACAACAGCAGAAGTTCAAGAACTTCTGAAGGTCCCTAAGTGGGGTGTCTCCTGGGCTGGCACCACGCGTGGCCTGCGCACGGATGGGCCTGCTGGCGGAGATTCCAGGACTTCCTTCGGAGACACGCGATAGTGACCACCTCCGCTAGCACGGTTCTGGACTTCCTGAATTGGCTAGCTGACTCCACCAACAGGGCACCGGCGACGATCTCTGCTCACTATGCAGCCCTCGCTGATCCGCTCTACTTCGGGATGAACATCAGAGTGCCACAGAGGGCGCGAACCCTCCTAATGAAGGGGATAAGCGCCTCGAGAGAGCCGAGACGTCAGCCGGTCCTAGCTTGGTCCTTGCATCGTGTTCTGCAGTACCTGACGATCGAAGGGACCATCATGGAGGAACACTTCCTTCAACGTACCGTCTTTCTGCTCGCCCTGGCTACGGGCTACAGGGCTTCACAGCTGGCGGCAATCACCCGCCACCCGTCCTTCTCCAAACTGGAGAACTGCTCGGCCCTAACCCTCTCTCCATCACCTACATTCCTAGCCAAGAATGAGCAGGCGGACGACATGATTGGCCCTCTCAGAATACCATCCTTCCTGGAGGAAGGAAACCCACACCCTCTGTGCCCGGTCCGTGCGTTTAGACTACGTGGAACGCACGGAAGGGGTTTCCGAGGATCATCCCTTCTACAATTCGAAATCTAGGAACCCCCTAACCCCGAGGTCCCTGGCGCGTCTACTTTGCCGCATTATAGAGAAGGCCGACCCGGGCCATGCACCCCACGCCCACAACATCAGAGGCCTTGCGGTATCGCTGGCGTTTCTCCGCACCCACTCTGTGGAGCGGGTGCAGGACCTTGGGGGCTGGGCATCAGCAACTTCCTTCAGGACACGGTATCTCTACCACTCGATCACCCCTGTCCCATGTGTCGCCATGGGAATGGCTCCACCCCTCTCATCGCAAAAGAGGGGGGGGGGGCAAAGGGCGACCGAGGGGTAGGGGAAGGCCCAGGAACCGCTGAGCAGGATACAATTTTCTACATGGAATTTACGCACTATGCAAATTGTACAATATTGTTCATAACAAAAAATCTCTTGGTATATGTACTTGATGCTTCTTTTCTCCCCTCTACTGAGTGATAAAATGAACAAGTCTCCCATAGGAGAGACGCACGTAATAGCGGCTTGAGCCCTGTCCTCGACTAAAATTTGGGCTTCACCTTCTCCTCCCACCTATCCTCGTCTCATGCATAGCTTCACTGTGCAGGTTTCTTTCAGCCGATAATATTTTCTTTGTCGCGGCTCGTGCCGCTTAAATTGTTTTTATCGGCTTAAGAAACCTCCACAGATTTAGGGTCCCTCCCTCCTCCCACAGGCGAAGCCTTTATTTCTCATTAAAGTGAAGTAGACGGTTGACTAGCCTTCCAAGAGTGAGGGGTAGGGAGGGGGAGGTGGGGTTGTCAACGCATCCGCTACCTGCACAGAGCCGGGAATTTCAAATTTCTGATGATTTGTGCGGAATGTCCAACCACACTCACCCTTCCGGAAGTGGCCATTTGGCCAGGAGTGTGGTAGGGGATTACCGCTATAGCTTCACTGTGCAGGTTTCTTAAGCCGATAAAAACAATTTAAGCAGCACGAGCCGCGACAAAGAAAATATTATGTATGAAACCATGTACTATGTAAGTTTAGTGTCCCTTCGCCTCCAACGACTAGTGTCGTCTGCTAGGTGATACGTTGTTTGGAGCTACGATGAATGTATTCCTTGTATTGTGGTGTAGTATGAATGCTTAACCGCACTAGTACATGAATAATTATATGTAATCGTCATGTACAGTCTGATATAAAAACTTGTATCTTGTAACGAAGAATGTGGATGCCTTTAGGTTTGCTGTATTGATGGCCAAATGTGACGAGGGTGGTTGGCCAGGTGGGTTTTTTAGTTTGCCTGGAGGGACCGAGCTTGTAAGAACTGGTGAGAATACCCTGTGTCAAGTAAGATTAAACATTGATTCCAGTGCAGTTAGGTCTCTAGTGAGTAAATTAACTTTGATGATTATATTCTGTGCGTGTCTATGTATATATGGTAATGGTTATACTTTTCCAAAGATCTTTATTTTCTTAAATACTCTTGTTGAAAGCTGCCGGCTTTTCCGTGTTTCAGTTCTCATTCGCCGGCAGCATCTTATTCTATATTGGAATCGTTCTGTACATGCTTAAGCTTTCATTTATAATTAAATCTATCTTCCTTTGTTGCTCTTTATTTGAAACAATATAGTGGAATGCTCTTAAGAAACAGGTCCAAGTCCTCTCTCATAATCCGGACTTTGTTACGCCATATTGGGGCCCTCAATTAGAATACTCGGATCATCGTGCCCTGGGAAGTCATGGCATAACAATATGTGTATTATATCTTAAACATACATTTCATGTGCTTGAGGTGAGGAAAGGTTATAAAGATATTTTATATGAATAATATTTAAACGGTTATGTGCCTATAATTTTCCCCGTTGTTGATTGTATGTCAATAAAATATACGGCTATAATATTTTGTGTGAGGTTGAGAGATGTAACAAACTTCACTAAATTGGTGTTACGTGGTTTTAATACAAGTAATCATTTTTCCATCCTTAATTTGTTATAATCCTCATTTCTACATTTAAACCTAACAATGCAAAAATATGTCGAAAAATAATTCTCTCTCTCTCACTAGTTATCTATTAATAAGACCGGATCACTTAATCTAGCCAGTTATGCATCTTTATCTATCAATCCATCTGGTCATAGTGAGCTGTATAAAGAAAAACACTGATATAGGTTATGTAAGTAGAACAGCACTTAGATAGGAGGACAGTATTCTGGCATAATATTTGTATTCACACATACTGTGATTTCCACCCAACATATATTCTTAAGTACACATCTCCCAATGAAAAAAAAATACTTTGAAAATTCCTGGATCCATATAGAAATCTTGATTACCACAAAAATAACTATCTATTAGCAACATTTCCTGAAATTTTAATTCAATTGCAAATAAACAGACTAAAGAACCCGGTTAAAACATAACTGAGCTTGGTGGAGATAAAGGTCTACATATAAAATCCACGCTTGATATGGAAACCCACGCAAATCCAAAATGTAATATAATAAAAACCATATGATGCTTTTATGTGTCATTACTACTGGGTTTATATTCAGCTAGTTGGTGTGTATCAACAGTATATCTTCCTCATCTACCTGATCAACATATAAATTGACATGTCATCCCATCTAATAACTCGTCATATTAATATAATCCACCTAATGTGAAAGCATGGAAAACATTTTTATAACTTTTCTGGCGGTCATATCTCAGATACTGATAATTTGAGGATAAGAAAGCGATACTGAGTAATTTCAGTATTATGTGAACATCATAGTGTAATTTTAAAGTTTACCATACATACAGATGGTTTTCTTTATAGTTTACATTTTCTTTCACCTCTCACTCTCTCCCCCTCTGGATTTCCTATGACGTCACGGTGGAGGTGCGCGGACGGGGGTGGGGGTGCTCAACGTACCTTATGGTATTCGTTTTACCTTGGTTCTACCAACGTCTGCCGGCCACTATCCACCGTAGCCTCTTCACCATGGAGGACCAGCTTCCCGTGGAGAAACTCGCCACACTCGCCGACGAGCTCAGACTCAGTCCCCACAATTCCTTTGCCCTCCGTCTCCCACATCAAGACAGATCCCCACTACGAGCGCCTCGCTCGTCGACATGGTGACTCCACTCACACTGCAAGTTAACGAGCTCAAGGAACAAGTTCAAGAAGCAGACCGCCATAATTTTTCCCGCTGGCAACGTTCCAGATCCAGACCAAGATCCAGGAGCACGGACCGCACCCCAGCAGTATGTTACTACCATACCCAGTTTGGTTCCAAGGCACGCAACTTACGCAAGTGTAACCAACCCTGGGCCTTCACCAATTCCCCCCCACTTTAAACCCCAGCGGCGAACATTAGAGGTGCATACTGTTCGCCCCTCCCGCTCACAACTCCTCTACATCAGAGACCCTCTGACGCGCCACCTATTTCTCATTGACACCGTCGCTGCAGTCAGCATACTTCCTGCTTCACCCAGTTCAAGGATGTTACCACCACTCACTTCCCTCTACGCAGCCAACAAGACGAAGATTGACATCTTCAGGAAGACTAACTTAACCCTCTCCCTCAACCTCCGTCGTGCCTTCGAGTGGGCGTTCTACGTCGCCGACGTATCTCAACCAATCCTCGGAGCCGATTTCCTCAACCACTACGGTCTTTTCGTCGACATACAGCGCCGTCGCCTCTACGATGTCTCAACGCGCCTCTCGTCCTGCGGCCACAATCGACCTGGCGTTAGCACCAGCATCTCTGTCACCAGTCAAGACACCCCTTTCGCTTCTCACTCAGCCACATCCTTGCACACCGCCGATACGTCACCACGTCGAGCATCGCATCGTCACTTCTGGCCGCCCAACCCACGCCAAGCCACGACGTCTTGCACCCGAACGACAACGCATCGTCAAGACCGAGTTCGAGTCCCTTATGCGCCAGGGGATCATTCGGCCCAGCAACAGCAACTGGTCTTCAGCACTTCATGTCATACCTAAAAAGAGCGGTGATTACCGAGCACTGAACTCCCAATCGATCGGTACTCCATCCCCAACATCTAGGAATTTGGGTCCCAGCTCTTCGGCTGTACCACCTTTTCTACGCTGGATCTTGTGCAAACCTTCCATCAGATCCCTGTCCATCCCGATGACATCCCGAAGACGGCCATTACCACCCCATTTGGCCTCTACGAGTATGTCCGGATGCCCTTCGGCCTGAAGAATGCAGCACAGACATTCCAACGCTTCATCGACGAAGTTCTACGTGGCTTACCCTTCTGTTTCGCCAGCACAGATGACCTCCTCTTCGCCAGTCCTGATGAAGCCACCCACCGCCGTCACCTCGAAGAAGTCCAAAGAGAATTGTAATTTTCTTCTCTCACGGACGATTTCCTTCGCTAATGTAGTGATAACTAATCACTTCAGGCAACACGCCACTACAAGCGTCCCCTTCTCTAAATGATGAAAACTCATTGTGAGGAGTTCTCGGACAACAATTCTTCAAATCTCCTGCTCTCCTCTTCCTCCTCCTCCTCCTTTTCCCCCCGGCTCCAACCACGTCTCAGAACCTACCCCAGTCGCTTCATGGTTTCCCTCCTGTTGAGCGCAGTGTTCGTGTTTGGGTCTGCAGAGAGGCGAACGAGCCCCAACACAAACAAAAAAGGAGAAAAGAAAATTAAATTACAAGATAAAAGCCGAGGAAGAATATGAGGAAAAGGAATTGAAAGGGAGAGGGAAGAAGGGATGAAGAAAGACGAGGAAGAAAAGAGAAACGTCAAGATAAAGACGACTTAGAAGTGTAGAGTGGACTAGTATATCAAGATTATTAATAAAATTTATTCAATAAAACGCTGAATTCAGTGTTTTCACGAGAAAAAATCGTGGACTGAGAAATTTTCTGAAAAATAAAAATTTCTTGTACAATGTCTAAAAAATTAAATAAAAGTTCTTGGGGGTGTCACTAAATTTCCTAAAACATGAACTGCATAAAACTGGGAGAAAGATGGAAATGGGCGAGCAAGGTGACAACATACGAAGAAAACGTGTAGCGAAGGGGTGGGCAACCTTATTAAGTGTGGGTGCCAACATAAGCCAAATCGTTGGTACAAACTTTCCTCACGTGCCAACGGAGTGAGATGATTGTAGGCCTACATGCGAGTGTAGGCCTCCTCTCCCTCCCTTCAGCTCCCAGGAGGAGCCCCAGCCAATCCGCCGACCAGCGCAGAATGCTGTGTTACCGATGGTCATACAAAAGAAGTTGGAGATTTATTAGTTATCTATTCTAAGGTGAGCCCTGGGTTTCGCGTGCCGGAAAAAAGTCGTTGGTGTGCCAGATTTTGGTACGCGTGCCAAGGGTTGCCCACTCTTGATGTAGAGTATAATACATACGAAGGGGGGAAAAGGAAGAGGATGATATGGGGGAAAGATAGGAAGAGGAAAGAGTGCGACACAAAGGGAAAGAGAGGAAGTGGAAAGAGTGCTACACAAAGGGAAAGAGAGGAAGAGGAAAGAGGACACGAGGGAAAGGAAGAGGAAAGAGGAGGACACGAGGGAAAGGAAGAGAGGAAGAGGAAAGAGGAGGGCACGAGGGAAAGGAAGAGAGGAAGAGGAAGGAGGAGGGCACGAGGGAAAGGAAGAGAGGAAGAGGAAGGAGGAGGACACGAGGGAAAGGAAGAGAGGAACACAGGAAAGAAGATACGGGGAAAAGGAATAGAGGAAAATGAGTAAAGACGAGGATACGGGGAGAAAGAAGAAATAGGAGGGAAGAGGAAAGAGGAGGAAAGAGAGGAAGTGGAGGAAAGAAGAGGAAAGAGGAGGGAAGAAGAGGAAAGAGGAGGAAAGAAGAGGAAAAAGGAAGAGGAGAATACTGGGGTGAAAGTAATAATGAGAGGAAGGAGGATGATACTGGGGGAAAGGAAGAAAGTGAGGAAGAGGAAGAGAGGAACAAGAGGAAAGAGGATACGAGAGAGAAACTAAGAGAGGAAGAGGATATGGGGAGGGGGAGAAGGAAGTTAGAAAGAGGAAGAGAGGAAGAGGATGGAAAAGGGGAGCAAGCAAAGTGGAAATCGAGAGGAAACTAAGAAGACGACTTATATTCCCCGTGACCTGGACTGACCCAGGGCGGGGCGGTTCGAACTCCGCCACTGCGACCACAGCACCAACCGCCACAAGACGAACGGCTGTGTTGTCTGTTCCTCTTTCGAACGACACAGCAACGTCTCTGGGGCAGAATTTATATGAAAAAATCTTAACCCATAAATCTTCAAAATGGCTGAGATTTTAACCTAAATCAGCTGTCCATAATGTCGAGGTTATGTCTAGACATAAGTATTTAGGTCGCCGACAGAGATTTAGGTAAAATTTCCGCCATTAGGGTAAGGATCTTTTATAAATTAGGGTCAGGATCTTTCATAAATTCGGCCCCCGGTTCCTTCACCGCATTTTCTCCTTTTCGGCTTTAACAAGGGTGATATAGGCATGGTCATCATATTAAGACACCAGAGCAGGACTCGTAGTATTGGGTTTACATTGGACAGATTTAAGATGAAAATAGTCAAGACCTGGTTTAACACTAGATTGGTTAACGAATGGAATAGACTTAGTGACCATGTAGTGAGCGCTGAAACAACGGATAGTTTTAAGAGAAGATAACTGAAGATCACTGGGCAAAGGCTACTTCGGGCATTGCTACTCAGCGCCTCTTGGCGTATTACGCTCCTCACCTAATTAATTGTTGTAGGGAAGAACCATCGCGTCCAAAAGGCAATGACAGGTAAAGTAGGCCAATGTGTCCCAAATAATTCCATTCATGTAATATTAAGCCATATTTAAACTAACTGATAAACAATCAAAGATTTGCTTTTGCGTCGCGAACTCCCCCTATCAAGCGGCCAGAACGATGCCCATTACAGAGGACTTAGTTTAGAACAGAACGAACCACGCCCTTGGTCCAACTCGCTGGCGGCAGGGTTCGAACCGTGTCACCTCGACCTCCGCCGCAAGTAACGACGCTCTAACCCGCTCAGCCATCGGGCATTCAGATAAACAAAATTATTAATTGCTGACGTACCTGTTGAACATTTTTAAAAATTAAATTGGGCGACAAGAAATTTGGAAACGTGTGACTGGTTCACTGATTCATAATAAAATATTAGAGATAATTACCGCCACTTTAGGGCATACGAGAGCTTGTTAATCACGACAAAATTGTCCAAATTTCATAAGCGATATGCGAATACAGTACGCTCAGAACTAATTAGGACTAATCCGATTCGTGTCAATTAATCTGCACGTGATAATTACAGCCCTGACTGGGCGGGGAGGTGACCCGACGTCGGCTGAACTCAGATGATTATTTCACCGATAAAGTCAATACTACATAAGTTAGTAACAGCTTCGTAACTATTAATACAATTCGTATAGATTAATCTACACATGATGCGATCATTTCAGGAAAATTTAATGATCATTTGCACAGGATTGTATCTTAAATAATTCTGGTTTTCAAGCAAATAGGAACAACAGACCCACGTGCTATGCCACTGGATACATTTTTGATCTCACGAGCAGGTAGACACGAGTTCGAGCCCCGGGACCCACTGTGTTGGTTCTCGTCAGCCCTGACCGGTCGGGGAGGTGACTTAACGTCGGCTGAACTCAGATGATTATTTCACCGATAAAGTCAATATTACCTAAGTTAGCAACAGCTTCGTAACTCCTACGGTTTTTTCTATTATTTATATTTATGTCTGCATAGATGAAAAGACCTAATTTTAGGAGTTCCCTCTTGAAACATTTCTAGAGTAAACGTGACGAGTTTCCCCATTTTAGAATAATAAAACCTATTTGTTTATTCCATCTGGATGCTCGCTGGCCGAGCGGGTTAGCGTCGCTACTTGCGGCGGAAGTCGAGGTGACGGCTGTTCGAACCCTGCCGCCAGCGAGTTGGACCAAGGCACGGTACATTCAATTCCACGCTACAAAGTTTTCTGTAAGGGGCACCGTCCTAGCCTCCTGATAGGAGGGCGTTCGCGACATTAAACCGAATCAGTTTATTCTGTCTGCAGCCAGCATCACATACACCAAGGCGGTGGTTAGGAACCTACTACACCAGGAGGCGCCGAGTAGCTGCGGCCGAAGCCGTCATTTTTGCCCAATCATGCGCTCCTGGGAGTATTGGGGCAGGCAAGTCACTGTTGGGTTTGGGAGAGGTGTGCGGGAATCGAACCCACGACTAGGGAAATGCGAGACCAGCACGCTTCCGATGACACCACCAACGCACCTGACGCGAACAAATCTTCCTCGGCGATTGTATTATCCCTTTCTTGCCCCTTCGAGATCCGTGTTATGACCTCTCCGACCTCTTGTTCCTCATCGAAAGGTCCATCCAATCTCCCGGGTCGCTTCCGCTGCCGCTGCTTTCTCCTCCAAGTCTCCTTCGCCTTTATTTCCTCCTCCGTATAGATCCAGACACTTCCTCTTCCTTCTTCCTCTCCTATTTCTTCTTTCTTCCTCCATCTATCTGGTCCTCTTTCTTCCTTCTTCCATCCTCCTTTCCATCTGTCTGGTGGGACGGTTCTTTCAGGTAATTTCCTCCTCATTCCTGCCTTCACCCTCCTTTCCATTTGGTTGGTGGTTGCTTAGTTGTGGGTTAGAATCCCGCACTCCTTTCCTGGCGTAGGTTCACCACCTTACTCTTCTTCTTCCTATTTGTCAGCTGGGCCGATTCTTCCTTGGCACTTCCTCCTTCTTCCTTATTATCTGTCTGGTGGACAGATTTTTTTTTCATACCATTTCCTCCTTCCCGTCTTCTCTGTCTAGTGGGACGGTTCTTCTAAGGCGCTCCCTCCTTCCTGTCTTCTTCCTCCTCCTTTCCATCTGACTGGTTTCCCAGTTCTTCCATGACACTTCTTCCTTCCTTCTGCCTTCTCTCTCTCTCTTTCCTCCTACTTTTGATCTGTCTGGTTGCCTGATTCTCCCGTGGTTCTTCCTCCTGTCTTCTTCCTCCTCCTCCTTTTCATTTGTCTGGTTACCCAATTCTTCCTTGGCGCTTCCTCCTTCTTTTCGCCTTTCTGGTTGTCTAATTCTTCCTTTGCGCTTCCTGCTCCTCCTCCTTTTCATCTGTCTGGTTTCCCAATTCTTCCTTGGCGCTTCCTCCTCCTCCTCCTCCTTCCTCCTCATCTGGTTGTTGGGCCCGGTTCCCAGACCTCCTCCGGGGCTTCGAGAACCGATGGATTCTCTTCCTTTCCAGAAAACTTCGAATCTTTCACGAACTCATGGCCTCGAGCGATCAAAGCCGCCGTCATCGTTGTCTGTATCGTCTTCTTCGTAAAAATATCCTTTACCATCGACTTGTCGTGTCCATGGATGGGGATGACAGGTGGTAAAGGGACATGGGAACTGTCTGGTGTAGGCCTTACGGTCTCTTGCAGTCTCCATTCTTATTTCTACTATCAACGTTGTCATCATCTCCGACTCTGCCAACTTCTTTGCCAGCAACTATGCCATTACCAAATTCAATATCTTTATTTCCTTCATTACCATTTTTACCATCATATCATCTCCTCCTCCTCCTCCTCCTCCTCCTCTTCACCCACCTCTTTCCCGTCCTCATCCTTTCCTCCTTACTGTCCTATTTCTCTCACTCCTCTTCCTGATCCTTCTCTCACGCCTTCTCACTCATCGTTTTCCTCTTCCTGCCCTATATTTTGCAGAACACAAGAATGGGGTAGACTGCGAGGTACCATAAGGCTATCCTCACCTCTTGAAGGATCATTCTTTATACAGTCACGGTCTTCTACTTTAAACATATAAAGGCAATTTTTCGACACAGTGATATTCCGAAACCCTGTGCCCGGCTCCATCTTAAGTTAGATTGGATTTACACCCAATAGGGTCTTTCAGGTGAAAATCGCCTGACGCAAGACTAATGGCGATCGCCTGACGCATTTCCATGGCGATATGTGTATGCATGCATGCATGCATGTATGTATGTATGTATGCATGCAAAGTAGACCACTTGGAAAAAAGAAAAACGAAGCAGAGAGCTTTCGTATGTTACATCCAGTGCAAAAGGTACTTTGTGCACTGGATGTAATATACGAAAGCGCTCTGCTTCGTTAGTTTCTTTTTTCCAAGTGGTCTACTTTGCATAAGTGAACACACGTACCCGTGTTCCTATTAGCCGTACGTATGTATATGTATGCATGTGTATGTATGTATATGTGTATGTATGTATATATGTATGTATGTATGTATGTATGTGCGATGATCTCAAACTCGGAAGCGTGCTGTTACAGTATATACAAATGGAATTCAAATATTATTTGATAAAAGGAAACTTGAAGATGACGAAAAATCCGAGCACGAGAAGATATGATCAAATATCACAAAGAAAATCTGCAGTCAAGACGAAGAAATTGACAGTGGCATTGGGAATGACCCGAGGTGGAGTGGAGGTGGGTGTGAGGAAGGAGGTGGATGGAGAAGAAATTCGTTTAGTGGATCAGACTGGAGGCAAACACGGACCCATTAGTCGAAAAGAAAAGAAAAGAAAAGAAAAAAGAAAATGGAAAAAAAATCTTGAGATGCTGCTGAGCGTGCCAAAAGACACAAGAGTTTAAGGAAGAAAGTAAGAAAGGAAAAGAGGATGGAGGAGGAGGAGGAGGAGGAGGAGGGGGAGGGGGAGGAAGAGGAAGAAGAAGAAGAAGAGGAAGAAGAAGAAAGGAAAATGTAACAAAGCCGCCGACACTGAGCGGTGATGTGAAGACGGACATACAGGAATAACTCACTTCGGAATGGACACAGTGGTTAACGAATGAAATTGACTTAATATCCACGTTGTGAGTGCAGAAACAATGTCTTTGGAGAAATTGAGATAATTTTATGGATGGGGGAGACAGGTGGTAGAGGCATGGAACTGAGTCGTGTAGGCCTTATGGTCTCTTGCGCTCTCCCCCATTCTTATGTTCTTATGAAATCTATAGCTTAAAACATGTAAAGCAATTTATTTTTTCTACATATAAAAAACTCATTGGCATTAATTGGAACAAAATCACTAAAATAACTTATTACATGGTTAGAAAAAATTGGGTGAGGTTTATGTGAAAAAGAGTGGAAGAAAGAAACCCAGAGGAATCAACAACCAATCTTTAACTCCTTCATTTAGCTCCGTATGACTCTTTCCGGACCAGAGTCACGCAGGATTCTCTCAGGACTGAAAACTGATCTCCACATAAATAAATGAATAAATAATATATATATATATATATATATATATATATATATATATATATATATATATATATGTTGAGACATTCTGACAGGTTGATGTAAGACTAAGACTCCTGTGTTTCCTAATACGCTTACGTCATATATATATATATATATATATATATGTGTGTGTGTGTGTGTGTGTGTGTGTGTGTGTGTGTGTATATATATAATAATACTAATACAAATAAACAATTAAATCAAATGATGATAGGGTTTAACGTCACAACCCCCCCCCCTCCACTCCCTATCGGAAGGCTAGGACGGTGCCCCTCACAGAGGGCTTTGTAGCGTGGAATTTAATTTACCATGACCTTGGTCCAACTTCGCCGGTGGCAGGGTTCGAACCGCCATCCCCTCGACCTTCACCGCAAGTAACGACACCCTAACCCACTTCGAACATGGAAAGAGAAAGCTAAACAAGAATGACAAAGAGGACGTGCATCGACAAAGAAATATACAAAGGAAGAGGGCGTCCCGGAGTGGGTGCTGGAGATGCGAAGGTAGGACGGAGAGAGAAGAGCGTATCAAAGCAAATATGGCTCCATATAAGAGAGAGAGAGAGAGAGAGAGAGAGAGAGAGAGAGAGAGAGAGAGAGATTAAATCCCCTTGGAATGGCTGCGAATAGAATAAAATATATATGAAAGACCTCGAGAGGGACAGAAAAAAATGAAGAATAAGGATACCAGGATAAATAACAAATTCGCTGAGAGTGGGGTTTTGTCAGATGGAAATATATATATATATATATAACTATTAAAAATAAACGCTTTCGAAACCGTGCCCAGATGACGATTCAAGTTTGTGTAGACGTGCCCGGTATAAGGGATTTTTCACGTGCGGTTGTACCCCAATCGTGGTCAAGGTTGGACGTTGGACACAATGCCTCTGCCCGTAGCAGCTCGGTTGAAAAGACGTAAAATGCATTATTGGAAGTGGGTTGCGGATGAAAAGAAAATCAGTAAGATGGAGATCAATATGTCAGCGTCTTTAAAAGGTTTGTCACGGAAACTATATTGGAAATTATCAATCACACAAATGATCGAAAAAAGCTTCGAGAAACATACGCGAGTATGTTGGTGTTTTCAGATTTGGAGGATCAGTCTACGATTTGGAGTGAGACTAAGGACCTTTTTTCAAGTGATTTCCTTCATCAGTCCGGTTTGAAAGACTATAACGATGAGATTTATCTCGATGCTCTGGACGATATACAGGAACACGTTTGGAACTGTGGAGGAAAAGATATCACAGAGTATGGGCTGCCCAAGAGTAGAACCGGGAAAAGTCGACCAACGTCATTCGCCGGGAACGGTCGTACAACAAAGAAAAACTCTTGAAGGAAGTTAACGATAAGTTGACTATCATGAACATTAAACAGAGGCATTGTTACGATGTCATAATGTTAAGGATAAAGAACGCTAATAAGAGCATGAATAATGGGGTGTTTTTGAATGCTCCAGGTGGCCCCGGTAAGTCATTTGTGTTTAACACTTTATTGGACTCTGTCCGTTCCATGGGGAAGATAGCTTTGGCTGTAGCTTCTTCTGGGGTTGCAGCTACTGTTTTGCACGGTGGTAGAACAGCTCATAACATGTTCAAGATACCCCTAATGGAATACAATGAAGTGAGAACATGTGACATCAAGAAGAATACCGATTTAGCACAGCTTATAAATATGACATCATTGATAGTCTGGGATGAAGTTGTTATGGCAAACAAGAACACTTTGGAGGTATTGGATATCACTTTGAGAGACATAACCGGTAACGACGCTTTCATGGAAGGAATAGTGTTTGTGTGTGCAGGGGACTTCAGGCAAATCTTACCTGTCATTCGAGGTGGTGGAAAGGATGACGAACTTGGAAAGGATGACGAACTTGGATATTGCATCAAGTCAAGTGGCTTTTGGGAAGACCTTATCAAAATCGAACTTACCGAAAATGTGAGGCTGAAAACTACAGACCAAGAAAACAAGAAATTTGCACGATCCTTATTGTTGTTGGAGCAGGGACATAGTGGCCCTACTAAACTGCCAAAAAAATCGGAATAATGACTTGGAGTCGGGAAGAATTAATTGGTAAAGTTTACGGGGATCTCTCCGATAATGTTCTTAACGAACGTTTTTTGGAGAGTAGGGTGATAGTAAGCCCTACAAATAACGACGTAGACGCAACCAACGACATTGTGTATGACATGTTTGAAGGAAGGGAGAAAACATTCCTAAGTATTGATACTCCGATTGAAATAGGTTCGGATATACAGACCTCTGTTTTAAATGCCATAGACACCCCTTCTATCCCTTTGCATAAATTGCGGGTTAAGGTTGGTTGCGTGGTAATGGTTATGAGAAACATTACTCCTTCCAAGTTGTGTAATGGTACGCGATTGATGGTCACCAACTTTGAAAAGAACACTATCGTTGGCAAGATTCTAGGGGGAACGTATTCAGAACAGACCGTAATCCCCAGGATAACACTCGAGTCCACGGATTCAAGTATCCTCTTCAAGCGAAAGCAGTTCCCTGTCAAGTTGAGTTTTGCCATGACAATTAACAAGTCGCAAGGGCAAACATTTGGAAAATGTGGACTTTTGCTCGATGGCACCCAGTGCTTCGCACATGGACAATTGTACGCTGGGTGTTCCCGTGTTACGAGTTGGGGCTCACTATACTACTATACTGGGTGGTAGAAGGTTAAAGACAGTGAATGTCGAAGACTGCCTACCAACGTAGTATATAAAGAGTTATTCTTTGCCCAAGATGTGCCAGTAGAGCCCGAACAGCAATCAAGGGTGACCGAACACTCGGACGACGCAGCGATAGCAGAAGAACCTGATCAGTCCATGGTAGTAATCCCTCCAATATCGGAGAAAGAGGCAATCGATATGGTACTCCCAGACTACACTTATGATAGTGAAGAAGATGAGAAACCGACAACCCCTGAAAGTACTGTAAAAGAAGAAATAGAGGCTATGCAACGTAAACTTGACAATATCAACGAGGCTGTAAATTTGCAACGTAAACTTGAACATAAACTTGACAATATCAACGAGGCTGTAAATTTGCAACGTAAACTTGAACATAAACTTGACAATATCAACGAGGCTGTAAATAAGTTGTTGGAGGCATCGGGTGAGGAGCCTACTCAAGAGGGAAGATCGTTGGCACCCAAGAGGAGAAGAGAAGGTGATGAGACAGAAGATGAACCTATAAAGCGTGTGAAGATAGATGATAAGGCTGATTCAGATAAAGCAATCGGTATTAAAAAAAAAAGATGCGCGGAGCGCACTGCGAGCGAAGCGAGCGACCCGCGCAGCGGGTCTTGCCGAAGGCCAAGCACCCCTGGCTTAGCCAGGTGCTTGTATTATATTATATATATATATATATATATATATATATATATATATATATATATATATATATATATATATATATATATATATATAAAGGAAATGGAATCCAAGATGGACGACAACAGAGAAGGTATAAACAACATGCGAGACGTCATGTCGGATTAGGCACATAAAATCAATTAATAATTAATCAAATAAAAACAAAAAATACTGTACAATACAGGTAACGCTTGAAAAATGGGTCGGTCAAAAGAAAACAGTATACAAAGACTACTATGCCGACTCAACTACAACATTTTAGGAGCAATGAAAATAAGCTTAACCCACAAACGACAGAGAAAACAGGCAGATTAAAAAAAATCTTTGTAAATATTTATTGGAAATAACCAGCGCTTCTACCCTTGGAAAGAAATGGAAGACTGATAAAGAATGGGAAATTGGGGTTTCATCGATTCGAGCCAATTCAATACGTCATTTCCTGTTTGGCGGCCATTATTGTTTACACTGTCGACATGACGTCACTAAGCAGGAAAGGAGAGAGAGAGAGAGATAGAGAGAGAGAGAGAAGAGAGTGGAATGGAGCAAAGGAAAGCGAGGGAGGTTATAGTGAGAAAAGACATAATAAAAAATAAAATAAAAAAGGAAAGAAAACTGGGTACAGAAATCACGGGTGGAGACTCAAATAAACATTGAGGAGAGAGAAAAAAAGGGGGTGATGACAAGGTAGTGGGGACAGTTATAATGCAAGCAAAAAAATAAAATAAATAAAAGACAGAAGAGAAAGGGATAAAAAATAAAAGGACGAAGAGTAAAAATTGGAAAAGAAAAGAAAGCAAAGGACAGACAATTAACAAAGGGAGCTGAGCAGACGAGGGAGAGAAATCGTGACCACGAAAGTGTTTGGGTGGTGGTGGTGGCGTAGGCATTTACCTAGTTGTATTTTACGGGAAGGGGAGCTATGCTCGTGGTGCCCCGTCTTCATATCTCATTTTATCTTGACTGTTTTTATATCTTTGTGTGTGTGTGTGTGTGTGTGTGTGTGTGTGTGTGTGTGTGTGTGTGTGTGTGTGTGTGTGTGTGTGTGTGTGTGTGTGTGTGTGTGTGTGTGTGTGTGTGTGATGATTTTGGTGGCGGCTGTGATAACTTGTCCCCTCTCCTTTTCCCTTTCTCCGTCTCCATTTCTTTGAATTTTATTTAGGATGTTGGATTTTGTTATGCATGAATGGGAGCGCGCAGGTCCTCCACCATCACACTCGATAGGCCGAGGTTAAACCCCAGTCCCGCCCCGTCCTGCCTTTAACCATGGAGACCCACCTTCCTCCCCTCCTCCTTCTCTTCCTCCATCTGCGTCCGGTCCAGTTCTTTCCTCTTTCAGTCCCTGGTTTCCTTCCCTCCTTTCTTCTCCGTCCCTAACTCACTCCCACTCTTCTTCAATCCCATTCCCTCTCGATCTTCCTCCTTTCCTCCCTCCCTCTCACCTCCCCCCTTTCTCCTTCTGCCACAGACTCCTTCCCCCTCTTCCTGCCCCTCATTCACTCACTCACTGGGTCTTTGTCCGCTCTTCTCTCTAAATCAAATATCTTTCCTTCTTCCTCGTTTCTCCTCCTCCTCCTGGTCTTCCTCTTCCTCCTACTCCTGATCTTCTTCTTCCTCCTCCTCCTCCTGATCTTCCTCTTCCTGCTCTTCCTCCTATTCCTGATCTTTCCCTTCCTCCTACTCCTGATCTTCCTCTTCCTCCTCCTCCTCCTGATCTTCCTCTTCCTCCTATTCCTGATCTTCCTCCTCCTCCTACTCCTGATCTTCCTCCTCCTCCTACTCCTGATCTTCCTCTTCCTCCTATTCCTGATCTTCCTCCTCCTCCTACTCCTGATCTTCCTCCTTCTCCTCCTATTCCTGATCTTCCTCTTCCTCCTACTCCTGATCTTCCTTTTTCTCCTGACCTTCCTCTTCCTTACCTCCTGATCTTCCACCTCTTCCTCCTATTCCTGATCCTCCTCCTCCTCCTGACCTTACTCTTCCTCCTCCTCCTGACCCTCCTCTTCCTATTCCTGATCTTCCTTACTCTTCCTTCCCTCCTAATCTTTCACCTCTTCCTCCTCCTAATCTTTCACCTCTTCCTCCTCCTAATCTTTCACCTCTTCCTCCTCCTCATCTTCCTATTCCTCCCCTCCTGATCTTCCTCTTCCTCCCTTCTGATCTTCCTCTTCCTCCTCCTGATCCTTCACCTCCTTTTGATCTTCCTCTTCCTCCTCCCAAGATATTCTGCATTGACTTAGTGTGTCAATAGCTGCCCAGAAAAGGCCACCCGGTCGAAGCTACGGAGGAGGACGTCACGGACGAAATAAGAATCTGTTTTTTTGACTGTCAGGGTAGGACAGAGAATGCGAGGGGGGGTGAGAGTGGGAGGGGGAAGAGATAGGAAGGGGGGAAGAGATAGGAAGGGGGGAAGTGGGAGGGAGATAGGAAGGGGGGAAGAGATAGGAAGGGGGGAAGGGGGAGGGGAGAAGGGGGAGAGGGAAGGGGAAGGGAAAAGGGGGAGAGGGAAGGGGAAGGGAGAAGGGGAAAGGGAAGTGGGAGGGGATAAGAAATGGAGGGGGGAATAGAGGGGGAAAGAAATGGAGGTAGGAAAATAGAACGGGGAAAGAGAGGGAGGGGTAAAAGAGAGGGAGGTGGGGAAGAAAAGGTGAGAGGGAAATAGGGAGGGAAATAGAAGAGAGGGAGGGGGAAAGAGGGAGGGTGAGAGGAGGGGGAAAGAGAGGGGGGAGGAAAGAGAGGGAGGAGGAAAGAGAGGGAGGGGGAAGACGAGGGGGACAAAAGGCGAGGGGGAGGGGGAAAAGACGGTCACGGCGAGAGAAAGAGAAAGAGAGAGAGGGGGGACGAGGAGGAACGGGAGTAGGGAGGGAAGGGGGCCCAGGATGGAGGGAAGAGTAGAATGAGAGAATAAACGAGAGAGGAGAGAGAAGAAGGCCACGGAGGCGGGAGTGAGGAGGGGGGAGCGTTGAAGAGATAATTTGTGAGAGGAAAACGAAAATGAAGAAAAGGGAGATGGCGCCGAACAACGCGTGGAAAAATCTTAGCGTCCACATTATCATACATTTAAGTTTAAGAAGGAAATGGGCAAGAATTGGTTTACAAACAGAGTGGTTAACCAATGGAATTGACTTTGTATTCATATAGTAGATTACGTTAACGGGAGAGGCGGAAAGTGGGTTAAGTACAACGTGGAAGTTGTGTGGCTAAAAGAGGACACATGTAGTGGAAGTCGTGGAGCGGGAAATCAGGAAGCGACGTGGGACGGAGATGAAATGTAAACTCAAATATGAACTCATAAAAGAAAACGAAAGATAAACAAAAGCATAACAATGGCTGAGGGGGGAGTTGGGCGGACAGAACCACAAGCGAGCTGATGGTGCAAAAGGTGAGGTAAAACAAAAATGGAAAGCGAGAGTGAGGGGAAGGACTAGAAGAATGGTTGGAGAGCAAATACGAGTGATGAACACTCATGAGGGAAGGTACATACATATACCAAGGCTTTTTCCCCCTTACAAGGGAGGTAGCCAAAAAGGAAAAGGCATAAAATCATTCCCACCCATTCCATCACTAAATACACTCCACACCCCCTCCACCCTCCCTCTTATCTTAACACCTCCTGGATGACGGGTCATCCCTGCACCTTGTCCACTGCCCTGGGTCAGAAGCAGTGTCGCAAGACACACCACATCCACAGCAAGGCCGCTTCATTAAATCGGCGACCCCCCCTCTCCGTCTCCCCATGCATACAAGGAGAAGACGGGGAGAAATCCCTTCGGGCTGCGTCAAATTTTGCTCACACATACTACCTCATCCCCCCGCACATTCCACCTCATGCATCACAACATCATCCATATATAACCATTCTCCATTCACCCCTGTCTTCTGTCCTCTCCCGTCCTTCCTCAACAGACATTCCCCTCTTCCCCAAAGCCCCCTTCACCCCATCCATCCACCTCATCCTAGGATGTCCCCTCATGTTCACTCCCTCCTCATCTGCCTTCCATACCTCTTTTACTAGTCTTTCTTCACTCATTCTTTCCATGTGTCCAAACCATCCTAATACTCTTTCACCAACCCTATCTCCCAACTCCATTTCCACCCCTGTTCTCCTCTTCACCTCCTCATTTCTCACTCTATCCAGCCTAGTAACCCCCATCATACTTCTCAGACACCTCATCTCAAACACATTCAAACTCCTTTTCTCTTCCTCTCTTATGTTCCATGTTTCTGCCCCATACAGTGCTGTTGGCACAATCACTCTTTCATATAGTCTCCTCTTAGCATCCATTCCCAAATGTCTATTCCTCATTACACTCTTCAATCCACCAAGGCATTTACTTGGTTCTCTCAATCTACATCTACCTCCACCTTCACTCCACCTTTTCCTGCCACATTTGCACCCAAGTATTTAAAACTATCCACTTCCTCTAGTCACTCTCCCTTTATTCTCACTTCCAGTCTACTGCCACTTTCACCCCTTGTACATCTCATCACCTTACTTTTACCCACATTTATCTTTAGCTTTCTTCTATCACATATTCTCCCAAACTCTGTCACCAACTTCCTCAATCCCTCCACCGATCCTGCCACAAGCGCAGTGTCGTCCGCAAACGACAGCTGGCTCACCTCCCACTTTTCTCCATTTTCTTTAACCATCTCCAATCCCTGACCCACTACCCTTGCATTTACCTCTCGCACTACCCCATCCATGTACAAGTTGAACAGCCAGGGCGACATAACGCATCCTTGACGAAGTCCCACCTTTACCTCGAACCACTCACTCTCTCCATTTCTAATCCTGACACAAGCTCTACTACTCTCATAAAAACTCTTGACAGCTCCTAGCTTTCCTCCTATCCCGTATATCTGCATAACCTCCCACAGTGTCTCTCTGTCTACTCTATCGTAAGCCTTTTCCAGATCCATAAAAGCCAAAAAAACATCCTTTCCCTTTCCTATAGCTTTCTCACATATCTGTCTTACCACAAAGATCTGATCTACACAACCTCTACCTGTCCTAAATCCACACTGTTCCTCACCAATTACTCCCTCTGTTCCTCTCCTAATCCTCTCAATCAAGATCCTCCCATAAACCTTCCCAACTACACTTAACAAACTAATCCCTCTGAAACTACTACATTCACACTTGTCCCCTTTTCCCTTGTAAAGTGGAACTATACAGGCACTCCTCCAGTCCTCCGGCACTCTACCCTCTCTCCAGCAAACATTAAATAACGTAGAGAGGGATGCTAGTAGCGATGACATAACACGCGAGCGATAATGCAGAACAACACCCAAGTAAACCGGAAGGTTTCATCTTTTTCTATATTTTTGTTTATTCCGTTCATTTAATTAATTTTTATTTTAGGTTTGCGGGGCTGTTACCCGGCCAAGCCTCAAGTTTGCTAGCAGGAGACTGACACTGTGTGGAAGCTTTGCAGCTCAGCGAGTACGATCTATGAGGATACAAGAAAAGTAAACAGGAGAACATGAGAGTGGAGGAGACTGCAAGAGACCATGAGGCCAACACTAGGCTATTCCAAGACCCTTGCAACCTGTCATCCCTATCCATAAAGTTATTTAATTTTCTTTTAAAACATCCAATTGCTTCGGCGCTCTCTCTCACACACACATACAAGAATGGATGAGACTGCAAGAGACCACAAGGCTTAAACTAGGCAGTCTTACCACCTATCATCCCCATTCATATAGTGATCTCATTTCTCTTAAAACAACCAATTGTTTCAGCGCTCACTACATGGTGACTAAGTCTATTTCATTCGTTAACCAATCTATTGTTTAACAAGTTCTTGCCTATTTCCTTCTTAAACCTAAAATTGTCCAATTTAAACCCATTACTACGAGTCTTGCCCTGTCTGTAAAAGATGAACAAGAGGGAAGGTGCGGCAGAGAGGGAAGGACGAGAGGAAAAATAATGAAAAGGAGAAATGCAACAAAGATTTCGTGCACGAAATGGCAAGCAAGTGGGAAAAAGTGAAGACAACGAAGAGGAGGAAGTAAGAGTTTGTGCCGGAAAGGGGAGGGGGAAGTGTGAAAGTCAGCAGAAGAACTTTACTCTTCGAAATGGCAGCTGCGTCCGAGTTCAATAAACGTTTGGAACATTGTTGTTGCCGATGAATACAAGAACGTAATCCACCCAAAAGAAAATATTTGCCCAAACGAGTCTGAGGAGGAGACTTGTTCTTCAAAAAGGCACTTGTTTGGTCTCGTCGCATGACTGTAGAAAAAAAATAATTATAATAAAAAATAAAAATAAAATAAAAATAATATAATAATGGTGATACCCATCAATCGAACAAAATCTTGCGGCGCAAAAGAGTACAAATCCTAAAATATGACAATCAAATGGAGGAACTTGGTCCCTCTGATGTGACTCATCCCCCACCCCCGTCCCATTTTATTACTGCAATACACCATGTCATATCAAATAAAAAACTGCGGCGGAAAACACGTTTGCCTCAACTTTTTACTGAACCAGACGGCAATCGTTTCTCCTCCACGAGTACAAAATCTTAATATTTTCTATCGAATCACATGGCTACTGGACTCGCACTTCCTGATATCAAATTATTTTTTCTTCGGAACATTTGTTAGTCTTCGTAAAAGACGTTTTCTTTCTCATGTTAGAATGTTTCCTAACTTTTGCAAATCCGTGGGAGCTGATTACCCTGACCTTCGGAAATTACTGATCTAGTTTATAATTTTCTTTCGCTCGTGTTCCTGACACGCACGGAACGTTCAACCGTTCCAGCACTTTCATTTGTTAAAAGTAGATTCAACCACTTGAATAAAAATATATCTGATACATATACGACATTTTTGATATTGAAAATCGGGTTGCCAATGTTACGAGGACTCTTACTTGCGCGAATCTCTTAATACCCCAAAGCCATCGTCTCCCACTTGTCTCGAAACGTTTCATTACATCCATTACGTTTCGTCCACTTTCATTACGTTATCACTTACGATCCTCACTCTTCAACTTCGTATGTACAGTGTACAGTAACGAGCAAAAGTTTCGACCCAAGCTACTGTTCGTATATATACACATGTACACACCACCTTTTCTGTCTCAATTAACCCTTCCCCCAAAAGTTCGGCAGCGACTATCAGCCGTCTCCGGGGACAAAAATCCCACCCACCTTGATTTCATAAATAATTGAAATCTAGTCCTTTCCGACCATTAAAGCGAAATAAGTCGATCTTGACTTTCCGCGCCAACTTTTCACCGTTCGCCGAGCTGTGAGAAAGCGATGTTTTCCGCCGCCTTCGTCTGTATACACACCGCTTCTCCGCTTAAAGCTGCCCCCACGTCATCACTTCTTTCCGAGTTTAATCTCCTTGGGCGCTGAGGTTACCAAGTTCGCCATGGTTAAGGCACGTTTTGCTTGGTGCCATTACTGTTCAACGATGATCGTCGAACGATTGTCTAGAGCACCAATTCTTTGTTTTTTAGCGACTCTAGTGGCAGCCACTCGAAGCGAAACAGCCCCATTCAAAACAAGGAAATAATGCTCTATATCAGTGGTTCTTAACCTGTGGGGAATTCCCCACTGGTGGGGAATGGCGGAGTTGCCAAGTGGGGAATGTGATAACTGTTAGTTAAAAATGTAATATATGCAAACAAAAATTAAGGGCCGTAAAATGGCACAAAAAAGCAAAGCGTATATTTACGTACTAAACACTGCATGGGTTAAAATCGAATTTGTCAAAGACCGATGCTGTGGTGGAAAATGGAGAGTTGGCTCACTTAAAAGTGGGGAATTGGAGAAAAAAGGTTAAGAACCCCTGATCTATATAATCGTTTGACAATCACCAATGGGCCATGACCGATATTAGCATCAAGCAAAACGCACCTTTAAACCTAAACAACAGCGAAGAAGTTCTTCTTCCCTCTTTCCCCAAATCATTCCCATCTCGCCTCCATTTTCCAGTCAATTACATGATCTTGGTCCCTCACATGAACAAAAATACCACTAGACATTTGACCACTTCTCACACTGTATTTATGTTGGTTTATTCTTGTTTGTAAATCTTTGCCAGTTTGTCCGATACTGTCTGTATTTCCTTTACTGTATTCCCTTGATGATGTCTTAAATAGACGAAAACGTTCGGACTACGTTTCTTATTTACCAGTGGGGGTTTTTTCTGCAAATTATATTCACGTGTCATTTGTGAAATACTGCAAAACATGGAATCCACGCGCCACTTCTTGGATTTCTCGTCCTATGCTCCTGTCGTTTCATCATTCTGTTCTTCTCTCATCAAATCGCACGAGACTAAACTACGTCTACAGTTCCTGAAAAGATGTCTACAAGAACAGGTTGTTCCAAAATCCATCTTGAACAATCGTCTTTTGAGGATGTGCTAAAAACCATTTGAAGAATTCCATAGGATCATTGTACAAAAACATATTGATATTACTAAGGTTTAACTTCGAGAATCCTTTAGAATTACCAACGATAGAAGAAATGCCTTTCATCGCGCCATCCCAGAAGAATGGAAAAACAATCTACTTGATTACCGTTACAGTAAATTGAGATCTGCTCGTAAGACTCTTAGTTACAAACTTAACAAAAAACTACATATTTTGTTGTCAACTTATCAGATAAACCATTAAAATTTGATGAAAAAATGTGCTTTAGGTTTTGGTCTTAGTTTTGCAGCCACTCATGGCGTTGATTTTGTTAATGTTGCCAAAGGGTTTTGTAATTTAGAAAAATTTGGTGATATTCCGGTTCAAGATATTAATATTTGTAAAGGTTTTGTATACGCTTCATCGTCCATGTCCAGTATGCCAAATTGTCCTAAGAGATTTTTCAAGTCTTACAATGATCTAAAAAGAGATGAAGAATTACACATTACGAGGGCTCACAAAAGCAATTGCATCGTCGTCATAAAGTTGATTATATAGAAAAAATGGCAACATTACCGGAGGATGAGGAAACCTATAAAAAACTTAGTAAGAATCCCTTAGAGTCCATAAACAGTGATTTTAATCGTGGTATTAAAAAACTGTTGAAAGGACATGAAGATCTTGTCAAATCATTTTCTACCAAGTCCCCATCTTTACCATATATGTATGGGTTGATTAAAACTCACAAGCCGGGTTATCCTGTTAGACCCATCATTAGTTCTACTGGGTCCATAACTTACAAACTTTCAAAATGGCTTGTTTCCATCTAGAGCCCTTTGGTGGGTACTATATCCAATTCACATATTAATAATAATATGCACCTCATTAGTATTCTTAACGATCTAGACATTAACTATGACTTTAAACTAGTTAGCTATGATGTAACTAGTCTCTTCACCCGTGTTCCAGTTTTAGATTTATTATTGTACCTTGAAGTTGAACTATCTAAACATGATATGCCACTACCTCCCAAAACCATAATTGAATTCATTAAGTTATGTATAGTTAATGCAATTTTTTTTTAATGAAGGCTACTATGTACAAAAGTTCGGAATGGCAATGGGTAATCCGTTATCTCCATTACTCAGCAACCTATACATGGAGTTCTTTGAGAGAGAATTGTTGCCCAAGATTCTTCCCCCTTTTGTTTTGTGGAAGCTTTATGTGGATGACATTTTATGCATATGGCCTGCAGATCACAATTTAGATTCTTTTCTTAGCAAATTAAATAATCTGGTTCCATCAATAAAATTCACCATCGAAACTGAAATAGATAATAAGCTACCATTTTTAGATATTTTACTACACAGAAGCGGAAGATATTTTAAGTATGATGTCTTTAGAAAGAACACTAATAATTTATCTTACGTTCGTTATTAGTTTATTACTCTGCTCACAGTGAAAAAACTAATCTTTCTGTTTTTAGTTCAATGTTCCTCAGAGCGTACAGAATTTGCAGCCCTGAATTTCTGGATGAGTTGAGCAAGCTATACAGAATTGCATCAGACTTCAAATATCCAAAGCATTTGGTAGACAATTCCCACACTATGGCTATAAAAACTTACTATAAAACTCCACAGGAGAAAAATAATTTTTCTCATAAGAACCTCCTATAGTCAGCGCAACGAGAAGTGACCGCTAAGGCGGGGTTAGGAGATTTCCCGGTGCTGCCACATCTCCACTGAATGCAGTGTGAGGGGGGCGGGGCCAGAGAATAAATGTAGGGCACCGTCGCTCTCCCTTGCTCATATGCCATGTCTGACTCGAGGAAACGAAACCTTTGTATAGAAAACATTGCTTTGATTTTTACCTCAGTGGTGGTGTGTGACAAAAAATTGGAATATAATTATATGTGGCAACATTATAAAAATATAAAATAAGATTATAGAATAAAATAAATTTATAAAATAATTATATGTGGCAACACAGGGGGACTCCCAGTGCTCCGCCCTAACGGCCATTTCTCAATGCAACGAGTATAGTGCTTCCTTTTCATGAGAGTATGGCAAGACTACCAAGAATACTTAAGGAATTCAATATAAATGTAGTCTTTAAGAACAATAGTACTGTTAAAAATATACTAATTCTCCACATAACACTGAAGGTTGCGTATACACCATTCCTTGTCTGCAGTGCCAAAAATTTTACATCGGACAAACTGGCAAAGATTTACAAACAAGAATAAACCAACATAAATACAGTGTGAGAAGTGGTCAAATGTCTAGCGGTATTTTTGTTCATGTGAGGGACCAAGATCATGTAATTGACTGGAAAAATACTATTAAGATAACCTCTTGTAATTCCGTTACTGAAAGGAACATAATTGAATCAAGCCACATAAAACAAACTTTTTATCAAAATATCAATCTAAGCCTAGGTATGCACAGGCTTGATCATTTTACTTCAAAGAAAATTGTTACATGTTTTCCTGCCCGGACATTTGGTCCATCTGTGACCTGAGGGCTGCTGGTAATTTTCTCAGGCTTGTGTGACACATCTTTCCGTGTTCCCTGAAATATCTTTACTTCTGTATATATACTGTCTGTATCTCTACTGTATTCCCTTGATGATGTCTTAAATAGACGAAAACGTTCGGACTCCGTTTCTTATTTACCGGTGTTTTTTCTGCGCATATATATATATATGTATATATATATATATATATATGTATATATATATATATCGTTCGTATGGTAATATTTAACGGTCGCCTTGTGAAAGTTGACAGCGGAGCTGACCGCTGGACGCTTGACCTGGTTGTGAAGTCGGTCTGATTCCACGACAATTGCCCACACCCCTAACCAGAAAAGAGACATTTGCCCACAACAGTTCTTTTTTCCAACATTTTAGTATTCCATCAGTATACTTATATAGTATACTTATACATGCACAAAGCATGTGAGCAATAAAAACAAAGGCTTAGTGAGCTATTTTTCTGTCAGTATATAAGGATGTCAGGCTATGAATCACTCATACATTCACTCAACACTCAGCATGGAAATCATCAAGACCACCAGAGGAGGAGACAAGCTCTGTCTCGATGGCTTCATGTATGTCAAGAAGAGGACCTACAGCAACTGGATCCGGTGGAATTGTGCACGTTCTCGCACAACAGGGTGCAAGGGTGCACTCACCACTAGTGACTCCTTTGAGGATCCTCGGTCCTTTGTCAGTCACAACCATCCAGCAGACCGGACCGGAGTCGAGGTGACCAAGCTGCGCACCACCATGATGGCCCAGGCGAAGCAGTCCAGAAGTCGCCCCAACCAGATCCTCACACAGGCTCTCCTTCAAGCCAGCACTGAGGTCCGTGCCAACCTCGGGAGCGTCCAGACTTGCAAGCGGGACCTGCAGCGTCAACGCCGTGGGAGACTTCCTAAGGACCCTGCATCTCTTCAAGAGCTGGTCATCCCAGATGAGTGGACCACCACTGGAGAAGTCAACCCGCAGCCCTTCCTAATCCATGACTCCGGTCCTGGACAGCGGCAGCGGGTTGTGGTCTACGCATCTGAAGAGCAGCTTCGTCACCTAGGGCGCTCTGAGGTTGGCACGGACCTCAGTGCTGGCTTGAAGGAGAGCCTGTGTGAGGATCTGGTTAGGGCGACTTGTGGACTGCTTCGCCTGGGCCTTCATGGTGGTGCGCAGCTTGGTCACCTCGACTCCGGTCCGGTCTGCTGGATGGTTGTGACTGACAAAGGACCGAGGATCCTCAAAGGAGTCACTAGTGGTGAGTGCACCCTTGCACCCTGTTGCACGAGAACGTGCACAATTCCACCGGATCCAGTTGCTGTAGGTCCTCTTCTTGACATACATGAAGCCATCGAGACAGAGATTGTCTCCTCCTCTGGTGGTCTTGATGATCTCCATGCTGAGTGTTGAGTGAGTGATTCATAACCTGACAGAAAAATAGCTCACTAAGCTTGGTCACCTCGACTCCGGTCCGGTCTGCTGGATGGTTGTGACTGACAAAGGACCGAGGATCCTCAAAGAAGTCACTAGTGGTGAGTGCACCCTTGCACCATGTTGTGCGAGAACGTGCACAATTCCACCGGATCCAGTTGCTGTAGGTCCTCTTCTTGACATACATGAAGCCATCGAGACAGAGCTTGTCTCCTCCTCTGGTGGTCTTGATGATCTCCATGTTGAGTGAGTGTATGAGTGATTCATAACCTGACATCCTTATATACTGACAGAAAAATAGCTCGCTAAGCCTTTGTTTTTATTGCTCACATGCTTTGTGCATGTATAAGTATACTATATAAGAATACTGATGGAATACTAAAATCACAAGGCGACCGTTAAATATTACCATACGAACGATATATATATATATATATGATTCCACGACAATTGCCCATAAGACACTTGCCCACAGGACAAATGCCCACAAGACAGTTGGCCACACCCCTAACCTGGTGCACTTGTAAATATTGTAAATATTGTCTGTTGTATATAATTGTACATATTTTGTATTATTGTATGTTATAATATCAATAAAAAATTGAAAGTGAACTGGCCCTTGTTAAAATTACTTTATAAAAATAGTTGTGGGCAAATGTCTCTTTTCTGGTTAAGGGTGTGGGCAATTGTCTTGTGGGCATTTGTCTTGTGGGCAAATGTCTGCGCACCACACATTACTCTTAAAATGTGTGCGCGCGTTCGTGTGTATGGTGCTGGAGCGAACGTTCTCATATAACGTGCTGTGACGTGCTTTGTGACGTCACTCTCTTGCAGTCTGTCTTGACTGCAACATGCCACCCCACCACCATCCTCCATGTCCGACCCTTTCATGGTAGGTTGGCCTAAATACCTTCAAAATTGATACACACTTTTAAGAAATAAATTTTGGTTAAGAACAGATGATTTGATGGAGCTTGCGGGGATCACCGAGACTCGATCGATCAAAACCCATTTCAATTGGGGGACCTACCCATTCCAATGAGGTCTTACCCATTTCAATGGGGTCCTACTCATTAGGCAGCATATAATAGTTTCTCTCTAACCATAAAACCCATTACTTTTTCCAGCGTCAGAATAGATAGGAAGCTCGCTGGCTGAGCGGGTTAGAGTGTCGTTACTTGCGGCGAAGGTCGAGGGAATGGTGGTTCGAATCCTGCCACCGGCGAAGTTGGACCATGGGCATGGCTCATTAAATTCCACGTCACTCGCCACCACCATCCTCCATGTCCGACCCTTTCATGGTAGGTTGGCCTAAATACCTTCAAAATTGATACACACTTTTAAGAAATAAATTTTGGTTAAGAACAGATGATTTGATGGAGCTTGCGGGGATCACCGAGACTCGATCGATCAAAACCCATTTCAATTGGGGGACCTACCCATTCCAATGAGGTCTTACCCATTTCAATGGGGTCCTACTCATTAGGCAGCATATAATAGTTTCTCTCTAACCATAAAACCCATTACTTTTTCCAGCGTCAGAATAGATAGGAAGCTCACTGGCTGAGCGGGTTAGAGTGTCGTTACTTGCGGCGAAGGTCGAGGGAATGGTGGTTAGAATCCTGCCACCGGCGAAGTTGGACCATGGGCATGGTTAATTAAATTCCACGTCACTCGCCGGCGAGGACTGGTCACGGTAATTTGCCCACGCTCTGCTGTATTTCCGTCAAGATCTCTCTATCAAGATCTCAACAACCAACACTGGCCCATTTCCACAACAGCTTCAAATGCATATGTAAATATAATATCGTGACACCACCCCTCCTCTACCATCCTTTTATTTTTCTACTCTATACTCTCGCCTCCATCATTCCCCACCCATCACCAAAAAACCTTCATGTAACACATACACTATGAGTGCTAAAGTCCGCCCTCGGACGGTTACCAATCCCAAAACTAATTATGGAGAGATAGATAGATAGATAGATAGATAGAGAGAGAGAGAAAGACCCTGTGCAAACTTGAAATCCCGGTGACCCGACTGAATGAAACGTCCAACGACTACGTGGTTTTTTGCCACAGTGAAAATCATCTTCAACCCCTCTTCAATCAAAAAAAGATTTCGACCCTCAAAGAAATCGGACTGGCTCCTGTATCGACCCTACAACATATTGCTCAACGATCAGTCTTCTGCCGCGGTATCCAGCCATGGATCGGAAATCGCTCGGCGGAACTCATCGAGAAGCATACATTCATCACCACCGCCACCGTAACCAAGCTCGGGGAGTATACAAGAATATTCAAAATCACGTTTGGAACCACCGAAGAAGCGGACTCGGCCCTCTCCAACGGACAACGTATATTTCATCTCGTGGTGCCCCCTGTAATATTCAACGTGAGGAATACGTAGCGGTCCAGCAATGCCACCGTTGCTGTTCATATTCGCACAATACAAGATCCTGCTCCAAGACGACCTCCATCTGCTCGAAGTGCGCCGAGGTGGGCCATGACCACCGGAGCCGCAAGACGACCACCTTCAAGTGGATCAACTGCTCGGGGACGTAGCCGTTGCACGAGCCTTCCCAGAATGGAGAAAAGCCGACCAAGCACAACAGACCTCCACACTATCAACCGCCGCTAAGACTGCCGTCTCTTGATATAGATCCAACTCGACCCATTCAATGTAACCAACTCGGCCCATCCCCTGTGACATGTCGGCCCATTTTTGTTAGCCAACTCGGCCCATTTAGTATAGTAGTATTTGTTCGTTAATCTTGCTTCCTTTTCTTCCACATACACTGATTTAAGTTCTTAGTACTTTTCTGTATCTTTACTTTCTTCAAATGTATATTTGAAATGTTGAAGAACACACGCACAGAAATATTACGCAATGGTAGGTTATATTCCTTTCCATACATTATTTAATGACTATAATAACAACTGCATTTAGAAACAATTATAGGACAAATAGTTTCCCTAAACATTATAAATTATTTGGTTGTTATAATTGTTTGAAAAGAAAGAAATGCTGAGAGAGAGAGGACTGGATTGAGGGGAGATAAACACGAGGAAGGGGGGGGCACAAGAGAGAGAGAGAGAGAGAGAGAGAGAGAGAGAGAGAGAGAGAGAGAGAGAGAGAGAGACTAGCGACGTGAAATGCCTTGCACCGTTGGACGGTGATGATGCAGCCTCGTGATGAAAAGTGGTTCGAGATTTATATTATTCTGGCAGAATAATCTTGACACTGCACTTAATCTGGTTAGGAAAAAGGCGCAAGGATTACAAGAAAGTGTTTGGCAAAATTAAGACCTTCTGGGTGAACTAAAAGTTGAAGCTCTAAACATCGATTTTGAACAGCGTCTGGCGTGCAGTTGCAGAAATCATGGCTCATGTACCTATGAATGGTTGCAGCTTTCATTGGGGCCAGGAGGTGAGGAGAAAGATACAAGAATTTGGCTTACATGTGCCATACACAAATGATGCCGGTATGCACAAATACATCAGAAAAGTTCTGTCATTACCCTACGTACCAGCTGAGCATATTGAAGAACTATTCATAAGATTTTACAGAAAAACAAATGGATGTCAACGACTTGTTGATCTTTTGAATTATACTGTATAAGGAATACGTGGATCGACTCGACCATTTGGCCTCCTCCTATGTGGTGTGCTTTTGGACGAAGCATACGCACAAATAACGATGTGGAAGGATGGCACCACTGGTTAAATGTGAAAGCAAGAAAAGGACAGCTTAGTTTTTACTTGCTTATTAACCTATTACACAAAGAAGTCAGACTGGTTACACTACAAGTGTGTCTCCTGTCTGATGGAAAAGTTTTAGGTAAACAAAGTACAAAATACAAAAAACAACATGGACAACTTGTAAAACTCTGGGAAGAAAACAATGCTGGTGAGAGGTCAGCAAAAAAATTCCTTAGAGCCATAACTTACTACATCGCAGTGTGCATTTTTTGAACCATTGTTTTAAACATTTTACAATTATTTTTTACTTTTATATATATTTTTTAATCTACATCAACTTGTATTTTTATTTACATAATTTGTTTTTATATATGCCATGAATAAAAGTATTCTAATAACTTTTGTTGTTTCTCTGTCCAAGCTACTTTTCATTAATAATGGGCCGAGTTGGTAATGAGCCGAAATGGACCTAAAGCCTCTTACGCCTCCGTCACCAAGAACAGCTCTCCAGTCACAACCCCACCCATCTTCATTTCACCACCACTGCCCAACTAGAAATGGTGGGCATCATCTACCAAGCCCCTCTGCACAATATCCAATACCCCGGTTCTTTCTCCACGAAACTTAATGAATTATGTAAACTGAACAGCCTCCCCACAATTAATCTAGGCGACAACCCCGACTCCTCTGCCTTACTAGGAATCCACTTCCTTCAACACCCCTTCACCCCCCCCCTCCCACCTCCAACTCCAACATCTCCACCGCTCCCCCCTCCACCTCCGCCGCGCCACCTCAAGCTCAACAGCATCTGAGACCACCCTCACCTCCCCGGCAGTACCAGTCCGCCAGGACCCGGCAGTCCTCAGTCCGACCCTTTTCAACGTGCTTATCTCCAACGTACTGAAGCTCCCCCTCCCCCACGGGTGCAAAATCATTTCCTACGCCGATGATCTAGCTCTCATCATTGCTGGGAAGCAACGATGCCACGACAGGGCACAGCGCTGCCTCGACGCCGTCGCAGCGGAATGCGTCAGGATCGGGCTCAAAATATCCCCTCGGAAGTCTAAAGCCATGGCATTCGGACTCGGACGAGGGAAGGAACACATCGTTGCTCAAGGATTCGCGCTGGACTGGGTCACACAATTCCAGTACCTGGGCGTATGGCTCGACAGGGGCCTCACCTTCAACAGGGAAATATCCTACCTCAGAGAAAGAATGACGGCCAGAACCACAGTGATGAGGGCCATGTGCGGAAGAGCACTTGTAGCCACACATCAAGTCCTCCGCACGTACTACGTACAAGCGGTGCGTTCTATCGCCGACTACGCAGCCCCGGCTCTCCTTACTGTGGACCTGGACAAACTCCAAAGGCTTGAGACATGCCAGAATGAAGCGGCTAGAGTTATCCTGGGAGCACAACGGTGGTACAAAGTTCTCAACCTCCAGCGGGAAGCCTCGCTCCCTCCTCTCCAACTCAGGTTAAGAATGCTCGGGGCGGACTTTGTTGCCCGCGCACTCCACCCCCGCGACGAGACAGGTCTAAGTCGGGACATCTACTCCTCACTTGCACGCGCAGACACACTGCAACGCCCCAACACTTGGCTCTCACACGCGGCCAAGCTCCTGGATTCCTTCCAATTACGGCAACCTCTCCTCGAGAAGGGCATCCCACAATCCCACCCGGACTTCAAATGCCCGCCTCCGTGGGCACCAGCTCCCGTGACCTTTAAATTTACGACACTCCCGGGGACAAAGGGCGCATGCCACCCGGACAAAGCGCGTGTATTAGCAAATAACGGCATCCGGGCACTGACGCGACCTGGTCATACAGTGTATTTTACAGACGGGTCCGTCGAACAACGCAGCCCAAACACGGCTGGAGCTGCCTTCGTCACTGATGGACACATCTTCGGCAGGAGAGTCAGCGACTCCGCGTCCTCTCTTCAAGCCGAGGCCGTGGCGATGCAGGGGGCCCTAGAACATGCCCTTGTATCCCACTCCAATTCCGTGGTCATCCACACTGACTCTCTGAGCCTGATAAGCTGCTTACAACAGGCAGAGCCCGAAGATAATGTCCACCTCCTCACCAACATAATTGCGCTCCTTAACTAATAACACCTTGAAGGACGACATATCATCATCAACTGGGTGCCAAGCCACGTCGGTGTGCATGGCAACGACCTTGCAGACGCAGCTGCTGCCACAGCCCGCAAAAGAGCCAGTGTCGATGTCCAGGTCCCTCCCAGTAAGAGTCAGCTCCAACTTAAAACCAGGGCATTAGCACGCAAGAAGTGGCACCTCCAACACAGGCAGGAGGCACAGATCTCCCAACGAGCGGGTTGGTACATTAAGGTGACAGCCTATGAACCTCTAGTCCTCCCCCGCTCCACTCCCAGAAGGCTAGAAAAGCTGCTTTTCAGGTTACGTCTTGAGGACCGTTGCTTCTGGCAACTTAATCCCCAGAGCACCATAGAAGACCGCCGGTGCAACCACTGCCATGAAGAAAATGCAGACCTCCACCACTACCTGAGCGATTGCCCCGCCACCTCTTTCCTCAGACGAGGACCACCGGCTCCCCCTGAAGGTCTTGTGAGCCGCCTCCAAAGCCCCTATGAGCTCCGTCAGCTGCTAGAGCGTCCACCGCCGCTCTAGCAGCCGCAGCTTCTCTTTTCTACTGCCCCCTATCACCCTCTGACTAGCTATACTATTCCACCTCCTCTCCACAAGGTGTGCCTTACATAAACACCACCGCACGGGCTCAAACAAAGCCCGTGGGAGTGATTCTTCACTCCCGAATTTCGAGAGAAAAAAAAAAAAAAAAAAAAAAAAAAAAAAAAAAAAAAAAAACTCCACCCCCTTCCCCCTCCATCAGACAAGAACCAGAATGACAACGCTCCCAAAAACATTCAAATTTACAAGATCATGTAAAACCAGGTCCCCTCCAGCGCCACACACCGAGACATACTAAAAAAAATAGAAAAACGTGTGTAAAAGACCAATTACAACGACCCTGAGACACAAAAACTATACTACGACTGGAAACAGAATAAGTACACCCCACAAATACAATACAAAATTATCGGCAGAGAGCAATTTGACCAGCTCCCCAACACACACACACACACAAACCAACACACAACGCAACAAAAGGAAACAAGCACACGTAAAACACGACCATGCACAGCACCCTCACCATTCTCCTACACAACGTCTTGCCCTGGCGGCCGAGACGTTTTGAGCTCATCAACACAAACATTATCATTACGAATGCACACGGGTGTTCTACGGAACATCCGATCAGAATCCACGGATACCACACAAACACAAAAAAAAAAACATATGCAGAAACCAGGGCTGTGGAGTCGGAGTCGTGGAGTCGGAAGCAATTACGGTGTCACTGGGGTAAGTCGGTAAAAATATACCGACTCCGACTCCAGTTAAATTTACACTTCATAAGGCCTTCGTTTAGTCTGTACAGTTATGTAGTGCACACTCGTTGTAAGTAGATTATACATTTTTTTTTTTTATAAAATCCTGTTAGCTGCTATTTACATCGATCAAATGACCTCGAACTAATACATTGTTCTTAAAAATAGAATGGCTTCTGCTATATCCTATTTCATAGAAGTTCTTAAATCAGACTTAATTATCTTAGAACAGCAATGCCACCCACCCAAGTCAATGTTGAAAGACTGTTTTCTGTTCTAAAAATAATTAAGTCTGATTTAAGAGCTTCTATGAAATAGGATATAGCAGAAGCCATTCTATTTTTAAGAACAATGTATTAGTTCATGTAAGAAGAACCTTTACTTTTGTATCTGCAAAACTATATATGTAAAAAATCTTACATTATATATTTTTTACTATTAGGTTTGTATATCCTTTACAAAGGTTATATTTCAACTTTTGTTATACAGTATTTTTGTTTTTGAAATGTACTTATCACTTATTTCAAAGATATATATTATGCCAAACGTCTTACATTATAGAATATTTTTTACTGAATTTTCTTCAATATCCTTTCGAAAATTGTCTCTACTTCAGTTATAAAGTATCAATGAAGAGGTCAAACATAGGAAAGCCACACTATAACATACATCTTTATTCTTTGATGTAAACCAGTTATAATGATACAAGTCTACTCAAGATTGGAGCGTATGTGTGTTGTATAGGCTTTATAAGATATGTAGGCCATAATCAGTTAATTACATGAAGAAGAGTCGGAGTCAGAGTCGGAGGTGCCAAAAATAGAGGAGTCGGAGTCGGAGGTTGTGTGTTCCGGCTCCACAGCCCTGGCAGATACACACGCTGGCGTCAGCATATCTGTACAAACACACACAAAATGCACTCATTGACAAAAAAAATTCTGACACACTAGCCATAATCATAGCCACAACATTAGGTCCCACCACCATTGCCACTACATATATTCTCCCAGAAGGAACTTTTCCCATACCCAGATTTTATCAGACTCGCTACATTCAGCCATCCCACGTACATTCTAGGCGACTTAAACGCACGACACAAAACAATGGGACACTCAGCTTCCAATCCCCCCGGCAGAGGGCTGGACTACTTGACCAGTAATCTAACCGTAAGGGTGTTGGGGTGTTTCCCACATTCATCAGAGAACCAAACACAGCCACTACACCAGACATAATTCTTGCAAATAAACACGCAGCACACAATCATTGCATTAAACCTGGCACACAAACAACGAACGACCACATACCCGTCATTCTAACCATATCCACAAATCCCATACAGATACCCATCCCATGCCGATATTCACACAAAAAAAAAACTCGCTGCGACAGATACGCATACCACCTACGATAAACCCGACCATCTGACCTGGAGGGAGCCGAGAAGGCGGACATTGACCTTGCCATCACTCACACAGAACAAGCTATACTCAGGCAGCCAACCTTACAATCCCAAAGACAGTACACAGAACCCTCATCCACTCACTAATAAACTCCAGAATACACCGCCTCCTCATACAAGCCAGACACATACATGGATACATGACACGACACTGATGCAATCTCCACCACACACGACGACTCAATCAAATCATATCTTACGCAAACACTACGCTACACAAGCAGCTCTGAGATGGCAGAACAGATTAGTCGTATGGACCTCACAACCGACCCGGCGACCTTCTGACAGGAAACACCACGACGTCGAAGACAAAGAACTAACTCTACGTCAACACTGGCAGACAATCCTGACTATTTCCTCATTGACAAAAAAAATTCTGACACACTAGCCATAATCATAGCCACAACATTAGGACTTTGATCAAGACTACGAAGATGTTATAACGAGGGACATGAGACGTCACACTTCCATCACCTCCCCCCTCCCCCACGCCCCCATTTCCCGCCTACCCGAGGGAGGCTGTGCTTCCAAGGTCACTGCCTCGGAGGTTAAGTGCGTATTATCTCTAATGCGCAATGAAATTCTGGGCAGGATACAAATAACCAAGTCTATGCTCGCTAACAACCCAGAAGCAATATCAAACTTAGCGGAAATTTACAGTGCCGCTCTTGCTCTAGGATACTTCCCCGAAGCATTCAAATCGGCGGTTATGATTTTTATTCCAAAAACAGGCAAGAACATTCATTCTATCACCCCATATCACTTCTAGAAACACATGGGAAGGTATTTGAAAAAAATCCTTACCCAACGACTCCAAACACATATCAGAACCAATGACATACTGCTTCCTGACCAACACGGCTGTAGAGCCTCACACGGCACAGACAGCTCTTGCCGATTGGAATCCAGGACATAATGCCTCCTGACCACCCATAATACCTCCGTGCAAATGATAAGCGTTATGATAAGGACATTTAAGGATGATATTGTAAAAAATATGTAGAGTATAGAATCCTATGGATAGTATCATTAGAGGACTTCTTCATTCAGGATTATGGTAGTATGGTAGATCAAAGGAGTAATCAATTACAGGCCGAACCGCTTGCATACGCATACAAAAACCACTATGGGCCATACTTCGCTCCACTGTGTGGTGTATCACAAGGGAGCGTACTAAGCCCAACACACTATAACATTTACCTAAAAGACTTGCCTACACCACTCACACATTGTCATAACATAATTTTCGCAGACATCACACAAATTATAACATATTCTGGCCGCTCGGAGCGTATGCTGGCGTTAAAGACAGCGAAAGCAGTCGAGTAGGTAAATGCATACGAGCGGAAACACAAAATACAAACTCAGACAAATTTAAACTCATCCCCATACAGGGACGTAGGCATGACCTCGTCGTCATTGACAGGGCTCCGCGCAGTTACCCAGATAAGGGCAAGATACTTGGCTGGACGATTACCACCAATGGTGGGGCGGCCCATGTGCGCGACAGGAAGGCGCTTGCATCTCTCGGCCTTCAACGGTTGAAGAGATTCAAAAACCTCTCTGTAAAAAAAAAAAAAAACTATCTCGCACTTATACGGAGTACACTTACGTACCCGATAATGCCTTTACACACATTACCAAAGACGGCCACGCAAACATTGCAAAAGGTTCAAAACAG